>NC_134707.1:26864344-26989344 GCF_043290135.1 Rhipicephalus microplus
GGTTTTCTTCCTCCATGAGTGTACAGCTCGTGTACGCGCCATTAATGCATGTGCAGGGAGTGCTGCAATCTATCGAAGGAGCTTAGGCCAGTATTCACCAACCAACAGAAACAACATTCCTATCTAACCCTATTGCGCTTGTTTTTCAATCTATTGCTGCTTGATGAACACAGTAGCTAGGTCAGTATTTATGAACCTATCTTATCTTTTACTCTGTAACAATTTCCGTGTCCTTATTACGCATGTAGACAGTACAGAAACTTGAGGAAAACGTGAGACTGGTTGGTTTGTGAATGCTGGCCTTGAGTCACTGCATATATGATCCTATTTTGATTGGTTGATCTGTGGTGTTTAACGTCCCAAAACCACCATATGATTATGAGAGACGCCGTAGTGGAGGGCTTTGGAAATTTCGACCACCTGGGGTTCTTTAAGCTGGCATATATGCTCCTATGACACTTTGTGAATTCCTGGGAATCTTCGGCAAAAGCCTGGGGGTGTCCATCTCTACGCCTCCACTATGCTCCGCTACGGTGCCATGCGCCCAAGCCGCTGTGCAATCAGGTGATTGTTGAGAGAGTGTGAGGGGAAGAGGCCGCAGCTGGCACCGTTCTAGGGCAAGGACGGACAGACGCAAGTATGAGACATTAAAGGCGTTCACCTTGATACCACACGCGCATTCAGCAAGTGCCTGCGATGTCAGCGCCATGTTCCCGTTACTTCTGAAGATGGGCACGCACAAGTCTCTCACCAGCTGGATCAGTTCGTGCTTGTTTCGTTAATTAGGAGGTTCATATGAAATGTTTCCCCACAGAATTCGAGCACACTTTAAAGACGCATTGACGCTGTGTCTAGTAATCATTATTGATGGTTTCCAACAGAAGTTCTTATTCAGCCGGTGATTTGCTTAGTCCCCATGCTTGAGCTCTACAATACCGTCCTTTGAACTTGCGTGCTATCGCGTTTATCATGCACTAGGGATTACCATTACTTAGCAAACTCGTTGCGTCCTTGTATCAGGAAGGATCTTCGGTTTGTCGTTTCTATAATCCTAGGTCTTTTGGTTCAGTCACGAATCGCCTTAAGCGCAAATACAGAAATGCTTAAGTTGCGAGCACACGGATTTGCAAAAGAGATTTTGGGGCATTATTCAAGTTGCTATTGGCTGAGCATTAGGCACACTAATGAATGCCCTTGAGAGCATAGGTTTTTTTTCCACGAGGTATCCTCGCAGGAAATGCATTGTCGTCCGCCACCGTAAGCCACAGCCGTCATCACGCGTTACCGCCGTCAGCATTGGAATTTCCAGTCTAAGAACTGAATCTTTCATCTCGATTTCCAGGTATCGAAGCGAGAAAAGTACCGGCCGAGTGGTGTTTTTTTGCTAACCGTAACGAAAAGCGTTCACTTCTTTGGTGTCCCAAGAAGGCACATCTAGAGAGTTTCAAAGCATGTAAGACCAGCCCTAAACAGATTTCCACATTGTGTGCAGTTGTAGACTTGATAGCAAAAACTGCAGTGTGGACGCAATTGTACAAAAAGAAGGCGGTGCATATCCAAGTTGCCGACGCAAGGGGATTCCTGAAGCTCTCACCGGTTTCTCCAAATAATTTTGACGAATCAACGTATTCAATTGCAGATAGCTTTCTAGGTCGTAAAATCTTCCAGCAGTACATGCGCAGAACAAAAACCCGTGAAAAACATGTGTTTAACATTTCCAAGCATCGACGCCAAAAGTGTACGCGATTTTAAAGTATACTTCTGAAAATCATTTCACTGTTTGTTAGAGTCAGTGTAATTTGTAGGTGGTAATTACCAAATTGAATAGGAGATGATGTAACGTAATGAATGACTACTGCTATAGCGTCATTAACTTCAAGTGATTTCAGAGTCACGTCGAAACGTCCGCCCAGAGTATTTGCGTGCGCTCCAGCCTGCGCCTAAACGTTTAGAGCACGCTTTTTAACACAAAATTTCGGTGGTGGTGGAGGCCGCGGTGGTTTATAAGGAAAAGTCACTATGATCCGTTCGCGCAAGTGCGAGATAGGCGCAATGAAATAAATCATAACGATGTTTGATCAAAACAATTTGTTTGATCAGTAAGTGTTATGCCACGAGGAGACACCTCAAACAACACTATAAGAAATGTGTTTTATAGGAGAAGTCACATTAACACTTGCCAACTTGAGTGAACACTTGCCAATTGCGCTTCACTTATCCAGTAGACAGGACGTGCAGTGCATGTATATATATATATATATATATATATATATATATATATATATATATACGGATGACATGCGACACCCACGCTTCAAGAAAAATTAGCAACACAATTCCTCATACGCTATCATTGCCCAAAGTCGGCTATAGTGTTGACAAAACGTAATTAAACGTCGTTCACTAACAATAGCCGATCTGTACGAACAATGCATAAGCGTCAATTACGACGTAGCTGCCTGTCGATGATGATGACGGTAGCGATGATCCTGCAGCCTATCATTGCCTAAGAAGTAGAAGATTGCAGCGACGTTTGACAGAGATGTCAACAACATTTGTCATATAATAATTATTTTAACATTCCAGTCTGCTTTAAGACACTATTTCGCTAAGGGAACGAAGTTTCGAAGTCAATATTAATTTGTTTCCATAGCATCACGCGTGCCCAACGCATGCATGTACAGATATGAAGCACTTCTGGTTCCGTCCTTCGTTGCCCCTTCTCATGCCGATTCCTCTTCGAATAATTTGTGGCGCAGGGCATTTCTCTAAGCCTACATCATTCATCATGCATAGATGGAAGCCTCTTAATGCTTCACCTGTCGCGGTGCGCAAAAAGGCGAGGATGCAATGCAGTATTCTGTAATCGAAATCCCTCAGGGCTCGTTCGTCGACTTCGATGTTCGTTCTGCCTTTCTTTACATTTTAGTTTCCAAGTTTGTTCATTCCCTTCGCTTGCGTCTAATGGCCTTCTTGCGCTGACACCGACGTCAGCGCCCCCTGCGTTTCGTGGCAGGAGCTGTTCATGTGGAGCGTTACACGCTTCATAGGGCTCAAGACGTGCGCAATAAATAAATAAATAAATAAATAAATAAATAAATATATATATATATATATATATATATATATATATATATAAGGGAAACAAGTGTATACTTAAGGGCTCGTTTTTTGTGTTTTTTATACAATAATAATGAGATCTAACAGACAATATTGCCAAGGAAGGTATGGGGGAAGTTATTATGCAAATTGTAATGTAAATGAGAAGAAAGAAAAGTGGGTGAAAAGATAACTTGCCGTGGACAGGATCCGAACCTGCTACCTTCGAATAACGCGTTCGATGCTCTATCACTGAGCTACCACGACAGCTATCCCCCCAGCCACTTTATAGGGTATCTATGTCAATTTAAACGTGGGATTGTCAGTCAGCGCCACTAGTAGCCATGGCGACGAGTGTAGCACACTCTTTATGAGTCTGTTTGGCGTCACGTAGCACGTGAACTTATTACTAACTTCTGCAGGACTTTACTATAGAAGTTTCATTTCGACGTCACATTACTCGAACCAAGTTAAGCGAGCTATAAAGAGAAACGGAGACGCGGAATCCAGAACTGGAAATCCCTCAACCGAACTCGACTAGATATTGCCACGAACAAGGAGCAGACACTGGCTGCCGAACACGGCTCTATATGTCTGGAGTATTCGGTGCCGAATCCGATGAACAATAACGCATGTAAAGCAAGCAAGCAACTAAAGCAAGAGCCAAACGGAGTGCAGGGTTGAGCATATGGAAAAGCCGTCACATGTGGCGCCAGTTGCTAACCATTTCGCCAAAAGGAACAGGGATGATTGAAATATTTCTGCGCTCTGACAACGAGCTCTTCGAAAAGTATATATATACTACTTCAGACAATATACGTTTGATGCAGTCGTCTAGAGACTGAAAAATGCACAGTCAAAACAGCTATAAGAAGCGTACCGAACTGAGAATCCGCAGCTGACGTCTTTCGGGCAGCCGGTTATACGTTATAGATATGTATATATACAGAAACGTGGCATGCATGCCGCATCACGGCTGCAAAGAAAATGTGCGTGGCACATGTTCTCCCGAGCGAAAATTGATTTCGCTTGCCTGTTTTGTCCATCTCGTGCAATCCTACTATCGTCCGCATAAAACATCGCTATAGGCAATCGCATTCGGCGCATTGAAAGGAGTCTCTCTGCTTTACACTTTCTTGGTGATAGCTTTTCTTTTCTTCTGTAGGGAGAGGGGTGGGGGTGAACAAGAAGATTGCAGCTCGCGACACGCTAAATCAAGCCCAGGCGACCCACTTTTCTAGCAATTAATATTTGAAATTACGGCTTTTACATGGAGATCAAGAACCAATCTGGCCACACCATGTCTCTTTCGCGGGTGAGCCGCCGTATGCCACCACGCGATGGCGCCACCGTCCTCTTACGCTCACCGCATCTTCTCCGTATTGCTGTGGAGGTAAGTGATAAATCAGCATGCGCAGGAGTTTTACTTGGGGCATCTTTGCGATCGTTATGTGAAATATCGGCGTACATGAATTTTCCCAACTATAGAAGGGTTTGAAGATTTCATAACTGGTCACTTTTCAGCAACATACACGAAGTTGCCGAAAGATCGTTCTTTCGACCCCAGATAGATTTTGTGACTTTAGAAACTGATAAATTGTCAAGACGACGGTCTTTATTGGGGTACCTCAACGCAAAAATTTGTGTCCGTCTGTCTGTCGGTTGTCTTGTATATGTGTCATCCGAAACGGATAACGTTCAACCACACCGACCGCGCCCACCAATATTTCTCTGGTTTCTGCACTCATTTGTGTGTATTGTTGTTTGAAAAGAAAACATTGCACATATATCTGAAGCACTACATCAACACATCATATTCTGTGGCGTGTTTGTTTATACTGTAAGAAACATAAATAGGTAGTTCTAAAGACCGTCGCGTTTATTACACTGCGCTGACAATGCAACGCTCTGCACGAAAACGTGGGTGTTTCCTACGCTTTTCTACGACGATACAGTGGTGGCACCTGCCCGTGGCCTTGTATTCTACAAATCGTGGCCTCCGAGATGGCGCGCATGCCGTGCGCTCGATGCATCGGGCACCATCCTTTCGTTTTTCGAGATTACTGCCACATGGCGCTCATGTCTCACCCAGCGCCTTGAGAATCCCATTAAAAATTTTTCCCGCGCAGAACAATAAACGTTTCATTCACTCCCTCCAGATCGAAGACTATCGTCTTTCGACGACATCTGCAATTAAACATGTAGTGCGGGGTTATTTTCATTGCATTATTTCGTAAGAAATGTAACATTTCCGAATTAATACGTACGTTAACTCTTTGGCAACGATGATTAGTGGAGTTTTGTGGCGCAAGGGCCATGGGTAGCCAAAGAGCGCTATGTCTTTGATGCGATGTAATTGATGACTAATGATTGCGATGACAAGGTGTACTACGGCTGTAAGGCCTAAAATCACGTGCTGTATAAAAAAAGTAAAATATGTGTATAAAATAGCACGAATGCCTCTTCGACCCCTTGCGGAGAGGTTATGCTACGGGTTTCCCTTGTATATGATGCTGAAGCTTCGAATTTCATCTAAAAACGCAAATAATGACTGATATTTAAAAAGTGGTTCTTTGCCATTGAACATCCCAGGATGAAGTGGAATGTGTTCACGGTAAGCTAACGGAAAACTCTTTTAAGAAAGCGTTAAAAAAGGCACGTGCACAAAGATACAAGGGTTCGCTAGGTGTAAAAATCAATGCATTGAACGTCTGAAGCCATAGACAGAAATAGAACTAAATGCACCATACTCACAATGCTTATGGCAGTCATGGAACATTGTGGTAAAATTCATACTCGTCATTTTTGCTGAAAAGTACACGCGCGCGTCGTCATATTGTTGAGCCATCGTAGAACACCGCATGGTGTCGCAACCATCACTTGAATATTTGAAAGAGGGAGGGACAAGGCCACCGCATTTTAAAAGTTTTCACCTCATCAAGTTTTTCTCTTTCAAGGTTCGTTACCCAGTGAAACGCGTGGCGCTGGCGAGTGGGTATCGAACTCGCGTCCTCATCTTTCAGCAACAACAGAACGCCTCAGCGATTGTGATAGAGAGGGCATTAAGGTATAGACAGGAGAGTTATTCTGGAGTCTGCGGCTTGGAAACCCGTACTTGGGAAGGACAAAAGGGTGTGTCACGCCTTGGTTATGTTTCTGAGACACATTGACAGGAAAACGGGCAGAAAACGAACAAACCAGTGAATCAATGAATCAATACAACGTTCAATCAATCACATCCATATTTCACGTTGTTCTGCGCAGCCAAAACTAATTATGAAAATTTACATGCACTTGCTAGACCATCAGCGTTTTAGCTGCAACAAATAAATAAATAAATAAACAAGCAATCAGACCAACGAACAAACAAATAAGTAAATATATATATTTTGTCCCCGGGACTCAGAAAAAAGAAGCAGCAAACGCATCTCTGCAAGGCCTCCCTGCGACGCTCAGTTTTATGAAAATATCTCGATGAACTTGCCGAGAAACAAAGGCAGAGACGAGAACAGGCATCCCGGGAAAAAAAGGAAACAACGCCGGGCCAATCTTGTTTGAACTCTAGGCTTCACCGAGCTGGGTAATTGAGAAATAGCGTGAGCGTCAGGAGTTCGATTTTTCGAAGGTTTAGTGAACTTCAAAGCGATGTAAAAATAGAAAAGAAGAGCTTCCGGGTACGAAACTGCGCCTTATAGGCCGAGGTATAAAGGAGACGTTTTTGCCCTTAGTGCTGACGTTCTTCATGAGGGCTAAAAAGCCGGCAAAAAGAGTTTTAGTATTAATAATAAATGACTACGACACTACCATGCTTGAGTGCGCGTGCGTTTTTCTTCATTCTTTTACCCTATCTGTTTTTCCTCACATTTTTATCTCTTCTTACACCCTCCCAGTGAAGTGTAGCAAACCGACAGTTCTTTTATAGTTAAGCTTCCTGACCTTCACCCAACCTTTCTCTCTATTTCTCTCTGTGGTGGAGATAAGTAAACAAATAAACAAATTGATACAAATAGGTAAAGATAAGTAAACAAATAAACAAAAAATTGATACAAATATGTGCAGTCTCCACGAACTAATTGTCGCGAAGGCTGGTTAAGCAGTGTAACTGGTAATGCCAGTTTCATCTTGGCCATTGCCGAACATTCCAAAGGTGTGCGCAAACCTTATTTTCAAAATAAATGCGACACCTTCAGTTTTATCAGAACAGTTATCAGTTGGTCTTCCTCACATCACCCTCTACGTGTTTGCTCTTCTCTCTACCCGGCTTCACTCTTTCCACATCGATACCCTTTCTTAACCAGGCTCAACTCGCTCCACTAGGCTTCCATCTCAGCAACATTGGTCTACCTGTCCTTCCTCCATCCCTGCCTCCTCTCCCTCCCTTCCTTTCTTCCTTTTACCTCCTTTAGGCCTACCCGTGCTCTCCCACTCATTAGGCTTGAATCTCTCGGCACTGGACTAAAAAGTGCGAACGACGACCCTGGAGTTGCTCGGACGATTTCAAGCTGAACGGTTGTGCCCTATGGTCTCCGACGACAGAGTAGCTCCCGCCGACAGGTTCACCCTCCGCGGTCTTCTGACGCCGTGATGCTCTCGCCGAGTGGTGCCCCGTCCTTGGACATTTAGGGTCGAAGCTCTCTATAGCGGCACCCGTTCGTCCATTGTAGTGTGTAAAAAGTATCACAATTTGACCTTCAAGGTGGTGCCGGTGAGAGATTTCTTCTGTGCGTTGTTGAACAATAAAAAATAGTGCTCAATGTACATGCCAATGGCTGCTAATGGGGAATGAGAGGCAGGAGCATTCGGCTTTTAGTGAACGCGCACGCTGCGATCCACATTAGCAGCCATTGGCATGCACATTGAGCACTATCTGACAAGAAAGGGTTGCTACGTTATACTCGCTGGGTGTAACCTCATTAGTTTTAGATAGTTTTAGCGAGCGTTTGACTGCAGTGCCATGGATACAGTGAACTAGTATATACCCTGAACTCGAGCTGGTTAAAGGTGGGAAGTAGACACGAAGCGCAAGCCGTAAGAAAGTGTGCGTGTGCCACCTCTCGTTTTGTCCTTGGAATGTCCGCTGGATGGCGGTGCTTCTATATGGGGAATATATGATGAAAAGATGCGAGATGGTGGTATTTGGAGTGTTGAATAGATGGACGAACAGACACAAAGACAGATGAATGGATGGACGCATGAACGGACGCAGGGGCGGATGCATGGACGAACGCAGAGACGGACGCACGAACAGACGCACGCACGGACGGGCGGATAGACGCATGGACGGTCACACAGACGGACGCATGGACGGACGGAAGCAAGAACGAATGGACGGACGAATACTTCGCTCCACTCTGCATCCTTCACTCCGTGGATATGCTGCCAATTTTTTTTTGACCAGCTCCCAAATTTCTTATCTCATTCTTTTTCAGTGGCTTGCCTATTCTATCTCTTCACCTATTTTCTTCTATTCATTTTATCCCTCCACCTCTACAAGACACTGCGTCGTGTCACCCAAGAGGCAGGCAGAAATTAGGTTCCTTTTTCCTCTTATCAAGAAAAACTACTACCCCCCCGATTCGCAGGGCTTTTCCTCAGTCTTAAAAGGAAAATTTACAGGGACACCCAGTGATTAGTTGTTTTCAACGAAAACTAGAAATAAGGAGTCCATTACGCCTATACAGGTATAAAAGTGGCCCGTAAAGTTGCCCTATACAGGTATAAAGTGGCCCGTAATTTTACACCAAAACCAGCTGGTAAAAAGTTGCCGGCTGAAAACCCCTCTCGCCGCTGGTAACCACCATATTGTTATGGCGCGTGTGACGTCATGTGCACCAAGGAACGGAGCCTTCGTCTTCTACAAAAGTTCTTGGCGGATCGAATTGTTCAGTCTCAGTACCAAGCTGAAGAAAGCTAAAATGGCTCGATTTCATGCGTAGGGAACCACGGAACCAAATCATTCACCGGAATACAGGCTCTCGCACAGCTAACTGCTTGTTACGTCACAGCCCGCGACTGCGCCAGTGTTGCCCGACTTTTAGGTCACTCTTGTGTTTATAAAAATATTCAATTGTAAATTGGGAGAGGCCCCTCAGGAGCTCACTTCTCGCCGAACAGCAATGGGCCGTTCAGCAGGCCCACGAAGCGGCCGCCAGGTACTCCCTGTCGGTCCCTACGTGGGAAACGCCCGCTACGCGCTAAGCGCGTCCTGCAGGACTGAAATAAAGTTTTTTCATTCCATTCCATTCCATTGTAAATTGAGTCTTCTACTCAATGTGCTCATATTTCGTCGCTCCTTTGTGAACGCACAATGATTCCCCCTAAACAACACAGATTACGGTAAAAAAATTGAGTGGTATGGCCCCCTTAAACAACTCTGTGGACCATAAATAAAACTTTAGTTCATCAGTGGGCAGGTTGAAATGGGAACAAACCGGAGACGTTGCAAGTACCACGCATCTGATGATGATGTTTGATGTTTTGTGGCGCAAGGGCGATTTCACGGCCAAAGAGCGCCAGTTCATCAAGTACCACGCATCTGCCTATTGCATTTATGTTCCTGAAAAAAACGTGTAAACACTACTGTAGGAAAAAGCAAATACTTTATATAAAAGAAGGGATTAGACTAGCAGCCTGATCACATCTGAACTCCGCCTTGTTAAATTGAGATGCCAAGATAGAAACAAAGAACACTTCAACAAATATTTCCAGCGATGGAGCGCACATACATTTGATCATTAAAAATGACTGCCCACAATTTAGAATTGGTTCGAGGCGACACAAAATTATCTCTGTTTAAATCAACTGAGGAGAAAAAAAAAGTAGAGAGTTTCTAAAGCCCCCTAGACACATAAGAGATAAAAAGTGTTGGAAAATGTATTCGCATATGATTAAAAAAAAGACACTTCCTTGCCAGCGCTGTCTTCAGAAGAATTAAGAAATATTTTTATACGGAAGTACGACCATACCACATCACTGGAAAAAGCGAAGCCACATTGGGAACCACTGAACAACGTTCGAAATCTTTCTATTGTGAAGAGAAACTGCACCGTAAGATGTAGGTATGTTTAAAATTTCGTTTGCGCCAGACAATGCTTATTATAAAGACTAAAATACTCGCATCGCCACTCCTCATAGAAGACGCACACGAAAACGCATTCACAAAAGTGAGAGAAAAAAAAAAGAGTGAGAGCGATGCATTATCTCGAGGTTTTATGGCTGGGCGCACGCGAAAGAATGGCATTAAGATAACGCAACGCGTGGAATGCTTCGCATATATACGGAACGTGATATACGCCACAATGGCCGATGTATAGGACTGGGCTAAAATGGAGCGAAGGTTGCCCAACCAGCCATTCGAGAGGCTCAGTTGCGCCAGGCGTATCACAGCATATATAAGCCGATCCGATCCGATCCGGTAAAGCTGGCATTAACGGCAAAAACTAAACATACAATAAATAGACTACAGACCGTATACGACGCGCGATTGCCCCACGAAATCTACACCGCCTCGCAATAAAGCACGCGTCTATGCAAAATATATAACAAGCCTCCTTTATCTATCGGTGCCATGCGAAAGATCGCTGCGTCAGCTGTATGCCCGCATCAGGTCCATGCGTGCATTAGGCCGAATCCCAGACAACTCGTTCCCCTATTTTGCGTATACGTATCACAAACCGTTGCCTCGTACTCCGCTTGGCTAATTCCACGCGTTCCAGTGAAAGAGTTCACGTTAGTCCATCGATGGCAGGGGCCAGTTTTTGGCGTTGGTACTTGGCAGAGTCGTGCCTAGCACAAACAAAATCGGAATAACGGGTACTTGGCACTATTGTGGATATTATCAGAAATTATTGACTGAGACAAGGCACAATGGAGCCCAGTACCGGCTTTTTTGATTGATTAAACGCAATACAGACACTCACAAAGATGTCCCGTTTTATTGCGTCTTGGCCACACCGCGGTGGTCTATAGTGGCTAAGGTACTCGGCTGCTGACTCGCGAATCGCGGCTGTGGCGGCTGCATTTTCGATGGAGGCGGAAATGCTGTAGGCCCGTGTGCTCAGATTTGGGTGCTCCTCAAAGAACTCCAGGAGGTCGAAACTTCCGGAGCCATTCACTATGGCGTCTCTCCCAATTATATGGTGGTATTGGGACGTTACCCCACATATCAATCAAAGCATTGTACCTTGTCTACGTTTCGCATTTAATTTTTCCTCCCGAAACAGAGAAGGTCATAAGGCTCCCAGCAATAAGCATCGCTGATACTCGCGTGAAGCTTTTCAGTTCAGTCTGCGTTGCGGTAAGAGAAGGCTGTAGTAGATGCGAGTTTTATCGTGTAACCATAGTTCCGAAGTATTGTTTCTACGGCATGAATTCGTAACCAAGACATACGCGCAAAATCAGTGCACTTTCAGCAAAAGATCACGCTTGGGCACGTAAGTATACATGAACGCATTCGATACTCCAACTCCCTATTTCCATGCCATATAGTAAAAGAGGCTCTCCCCTCGTCACGTACCCCACTATAATTGCCAGTGTGACCCATCGTATTTTTCACTGTAATTAGTCATTTGCAATGTAATTAGTCCTAAGGTATCAATGTGTGTTTACAAAACTGGGTTCGTATTGAGAAAGTCATGTTACGCTTAAATTTTCTTTAAAGTAATATTTAGGCCACTTTAAGATACTATTTAAGCCAATATAGTCGAATTCGGCTAATATTGGTCCAGTTGAAATGCGGGTACTTGCCACATATGCCACACGAACCAGTCGCAGCTTTTGTCTGCGCTGCACAAAATTAGCGAGGTGAAGTATATATCTCGACTAAGTTTCAGCATTCCTGTGTGTGAGCGCGATTATCTAGTTTATAACGGCGTGTACATTTGCAACGTATCGCCGGATGATTTCCCTGGAAGAGTACGGCCCCAGCAATTATGCGGTGAATCGCGCTCGTTGCGCCAAGTCGCTCGTTACGCCAAGCGCCGATCAACTGTGGAATGAGATAAGGCGCTATCGCCGTAACGCGCCGGCTCACGCCGAAACACAGACCCGCCCGGATTAGCCGTCAGCAGTTGGCTGAGCAAGTGCCTTACTGAAAACAGTAACTCTATACATATGCGCAGCGAAACAAGCACGTGTGCAACATCTGATGCACGTTTCACAGGCTCCGTAATCCCGCAGCGCGTCTGACAAGCCGTAAAAGAGTTGAGGAGACACGCACCGTTATCAGCTATCCAATCCCTCTGATCCCATGTATGGTGCGTGTATGCGAGCTACATTGAATGCGAATGCCCCCTTTGAATGGTTGCGATGCAGCATATCCGCCCTGTGGACATATGGAACATTTAATGGAAGATCATGAGCCCTTAGGGTTCTTTTCCCGGATTGGAGGATCGGGGAACGCCTGGATTTGCGCAGTTATTTTATGGGAACGCAACGAAGCAACAAGAAGCACACAAGAAAATGATTCTGGTAGCAAGAAAGAAAGTGACGTCATATCCACGAAGTGAATGTTGATGAAGCAGCTTTGCTCCGGAGGTTGAACCTGGTGAACCGTGAATCCACCGTAAATCCACTACACCATTATTCACCTTTTCATAAACGCCTCCCTGGGCGCCGCCGTAGCCCTCCTTGGGCTGTGCGAATTGGCACGTCCCCTCGAAAATGATTGATTGATTTGTGGGGTTTAACGTCCCAAAACCGCGATATGGGAGTAAGAAACGCCGCAATGAAGGGGCTCCAGAAATTTGTACCACTCAGAGTTCTTTAAAGGCCAACTCCGGCGATTTTTTGACCATTTCAAGGTAATGGTGTTTCCATGTTCCTAAAACACTCTTGTCACGATCCCAATAGCTGAAATGCTCAAGAAATTCGAAAATAATTTGTATTAACCAAAAAGGTACAAAACCAAAACCGAAACCAGAGCGGGCACCCTGTCTGCGTATGACGTACTATTTGGTAAGAATTGGAGGCCGTATACTGGTCCTGCCAGCGCGTAGTACGAAAACTGTGAAAGGCAGACCAGCGAAGCACCGGCCAAACACTACAGAGGAAGGAAGAAAGCTTTCCCGTGCTATACACGTGCCAAACACCACCGCCGTTGCCTTGTGGCCAGCACAATAAACGCTGTAGCGGCCAAAGGAGCCATGCCATCGGCTACGTCACTTCCGTTGACATGCCAGAAATGACGTCACACCGACACTGTTGCCAATAATTCAGGCAAGCGAGGTGAGCTTTTCGAAGCGATCTCCGAAATTCATTTGCAAATAATCAGGGCGTTTCTCAAAGCTGTAATTTGCCATAAATAATGGAAATGTGCAAAGGAACTTTCCCAGCGAATTTCATTGAGATTCACTGACCTAGAGAAATCGACGGAGTTGTCCTTTAACGTGCGCCTAAATCTACAAGTATCCCGCGAGCTGCAAATTATAGAACTTTGGTACCATAACCGCTAGACAACCATGGCGGGGTTGGCCATGGCACCAGATGTTTCATCAGAATCCGGGCCTACGAATAGATGCCGTTAGCCTTCCAAAGATCACAATTGACGTAATTCGTAAGTATTCTAATATTGGAATCGTCAACGATTTGATTTTATATATGCGCGCACATTTTTGCGCAGCAACTCAGTGGAACCAGCTGTTTTCGTCTCACGCTCAGTTAACAGTACTGCACTCGGTACTGAACTGATATTACTATCAGAGGTTCGACGTCTCAAAACCGAAATATGATTAATAGGGATGCCATAGTAGAGGACCCCGGAACTTTTTACCATCGGATGTTTTCTACGTGCAACGACATCGCACAGTAAGCAGACCTGTACCATTTCGGTTCCTCTTAAATGTGACAGTCGGAACCGGGATCGAACTTGCGACCTTCGGGTCAGCGACCCAGCACCGTAGTCGCCGAACTCACCGGAGCAGACTAGGTGATAGACTAACTCTCTGTCTATGTCGAGTCGAGTACCAACTTTGTTTCTGAGAAAACTTGTAGCTAACCTCAGCTATAGTGCTGCCGTTATTCGAGACAATGTGGTGGGCCACACTTATGTCGTACACGATTTCATGTTGGAGTTGTGTTACGTTACGTTTGTCGTCCTACTTTTCATTACAGTTCTTACGCCCCACTTTGTACCACTGCATATTCAACGTTTTTTTTCTTTTACTGCTTATTTCAATACTTTTGGCGGAACTAACAGCCTGCTTTCCGTATGAATGTTTCGCACCAAACATGTGTCAGGCCGTCTTTTGCCGTGCAATGACCTCCCCTGGTTGCCTTGCCCGATGAATGGGAGAAGCTTTTTCTCGGTTTTACGAAGTTTAATTTTTTTGTGTGAATTTATTTCCTCAACGGACTTTTCTTCGTCGTCTCTTCGTTTTTCTTCATCACTATGTTCCCCCGCAACACTTTTTTCGTGTACCCGCGAAACGCTCGACAAGCAAGCCGAGGAATCGTACTTTGCTTCCCTCCGTTCAATTTACTCGTGAGATATATAGCGACGATGCTCCTAAGAAACATCAGAATTTGTGTAGAAGGACACAGAGAGAAAGAAAGCGAGCCAGATATATGAAAAGGCTGACTGCGGAACGCCTCTAAATAACTAAGAAAAACAGAAACGAACAACATCCACCCCCAGGGGATGTTCTCGCACGTACAGTTCCGCTTGCTTCATATCGATTGGGATGAAATCGAGCGCTCAACGCACTGGTGACAAAAATAAGCAATAAACAACAAAAAGCAACAAAAACCAAGAAATTATGACACACGAAAGGCGGGAGAGGAGTGCGACTTCCAAGCTGTCAGAATTCTGCTCCAGGTTTAGGCGGATAAAGAGAACTAGAGTAAAGAAACCAAATATAGGGAATGAAAGGCTGCTTGCCAAAACGTCTCCCTCTTTGCAGTTTGCTGCAAGACTCTGCTCCCATTTACTAGCCCTTTCACTGTTTGCTTCATTCATCCCGTTTTTCTTATTTGTTACTCCTCCTTCCCTTATTCCCCCCCCCCCCCAAATAACTCCGTAATAAGCATGAATTTCCGACCCGGAAAAACTCCGGCAGTTCTTAGTTCTTCCCCTTTTTCCCCCTTCAAGTCATGGTAGTTTTTTATATAGTACAACTGTCATCCCCACCTACTTCAACCTATCCCTTTAAGTCAACCTTCTCCCTACCAACCTTTCTTCCCTTTTTCAACTCTGCACTTTACATTTTTAAGATACACGCATGTCTGACCGTGCCAAACAAAATGCTGCACGGGTCTCACGTTCTCCGACGCGTATACTATCTTCTCCTCTTCCCCATCACAATATGAGGAGGAAGGGCCCTGCAGGAAAAACGCGGAACACTGAATGTATGTGGCCTGACTTCAGCGTGCGCGGCTGCGCCCATATTCATCGTCGCGTCCCTCTTTCCTTGGTGTTCTCCCTCTCTACAGTTCTTCCTTATTTTCTTTCTACTGCAACCATCTTGTTTACCCCGTTTCTTTGCCTTGCGGTGCAGTAAACCTTGCATCTAGACGAGTCGGGGAAGCGTACGTTTCACGGACATCCTTCCCAATCGCACGCCTGAATTCGTACACCGTTGGGAGGATCTAACCGAGACGTATTTCGGAAAAGAAAACACAAGTGCAGATAGTAAATGGCTGTACATCGTATACTGCAAAACGACGAGTCACTTGGCAGTTATACCATGAACCTTAAACACAATATGAAAAGTCTAGGCAGGACCAGCTCACATTGTTGGTTAAGTAATCGCGTGAGTACGATTGGATTTGGATTGCTTGAAGACGGAGCTGCTTCTGTAACAGATGATAGGTTACATTACGTATGATTTCCAATTATTGAATGTTTTTATTACCACTGGTTCTACGATATGTTTTTTAACCTCACACACAAGCATTGAAAGTCATGACTCATGACTCAGATATTTTATTGCATATGTGTAACTAACCTCAACATAGCAGTGACTAGAACCCTGGAGGAATACGATTGCAGAATGGCATATGGGTCTTTTGAATTGAATAATGAACAGCTGCCACATCTATTAACTTGAACCTTCGTAGATTAGAGCAGAATTTTATCGAGGCAACCTCTACAAACTTAATAGAAAGATGCTTGACAGAACTTTTATAGACATTTCGCCAACCATTCATATGAAAACTTTTTTTACCACAATGTCGATTAGCTGGTGATTTCGTCTCCGCCCTGCATTTCTGCGGTCATCTATGCCTTCAACTAAAATGCGTTCATATCTATAGCTCACCTTCACAAACATCGTTGAGGGATATTTGACAGACATTTTATAGGCCCTTCGTATGAAAACTTTGTCAGGGCAATGCCAATCGCAATTGAGTTCTGCGGAAGTCCGCAAGATGGCGGAAGGGTTAAGAAAGGAAAAGAAGACAACCGTTCATTTGTAGCACGAAGCCACAAGGAAATCCTTACGGATTTCTCAGAAAGAAAAGACTCTTAGATGCCGAAAGATTCGTCTTAGCCCGGGGTTCAAAACCAGGACTAATGCATTTTCGGGGTGGTCGCTGTACCAATTGAGTCAACCAGGAAGCTAGAAATTGATTGACAGCGTGAAGTCAAATAAATCGAAATCTCGAAGCACATGAACACATGTACTGCATATGATTTCTGCAGGACCCGCAAGGTGGCGGAAAAGTCAAGAAAGGGAAGAAAGACAACACCAGTTTGTTTCACGAAAATGACACTTACCGAAAATGACGCCTACATGCCTCTTACGTAACCTAGGGTTCTCCAAGAACTTTGGTCAAGCTTCTTCTTCTTTGCGGCACCTAGCTCCACAAACATGCCACAATTTAGATGTCAATCGCAGTGGGGATCATTGAAGAAATACTTTTTTCCAAGAAGGAGCAGTTTAGATTTCCTTTTCGAGGTGAGAATGAAAACGATTTGTGGTGGTGTCAAATGACACCACCAGGGACGAAGGAGCTAAAGAGAAGTAGAACGTTCAAAGCTCCGGCTTTGCCAGTCTGCCTTGACCACAGGATGAAATCGGTGCGGCGCCCCGTACAGTGACCTATAAGCTACTTAGGCAGAGCTCTATCGAGCGTTAAGTGTGAACACTCGGCCAGATATAGAGAAAAGAAAACGACTCCCGCGTAGGAGCCCGTCATGGATACGTATGTGGGTCACGCGTCGCGTCCCCATATATAGCATCACGTTTTCGTTTAACGTCAGCAACTTTTCGCAAAGCCCTCTCGCGATGCCAGACGAGAAAACCTCGGGCCTGGTGGGTTAAACTGCGTGACCTCGTTTCCCTTTCTGCGCCTGCGCAGATGCGAAGCTGTTGTCGTGCGTCGCGAAGAAAAGCCCATCGCGATAAGAAAGGCCAAAACTGCGCTCGACAGCGACTTGAATGTCATCTTCGCACCCCATTCGTCCGAGGAAGAGGACGCGCTTGAAGTGTTCTCAACTATGTGATTCGCGATAAGAAAGGGAGAGAAAAAACGGCGATAGCAGCGCATTCAGAATAAGTGCGCCCGTAAGTAAAGATGCAGAAGAGGATTCAGGAGTCATTGCCCTGCAGGGAAAATGAAGGCAGGCGAAGCTTGACAAGTGGCCGCCTGACGTAGTACTTCTCTTTCTTCCATTCCTTTATACAATTATTTTACTGCGATAGCCATTATATAGACAATCTTGGCTGGTTTTTCACCGCCACCGCCGTCATTCACCGTATATGTATACGTGTCTGTATATATGAAAACTCAAAAAAGAAAAAAAGCCGCCCGCGCTCGGCGCCCAGCTCTTCACAATGCGCCGACGCGCGCTTGTCTGCCACGCGTACTTTGCCCGCGAATTAAGGGGGTTGGGTTAGATTCTCGTGCGCGCGTTTACCCTTCGGTGGGGAAAATCGTGTGCTTTCGGCTTTCACCGGAACGATTGCGTTAGTTGCCGGGCGCACAAAGGTCACATCGCTCACTGCACAGGCCCGGTTTGCGAAAAGAGCGCGCTTTTCATACACAGCAAAGTATACCAACCGGGACACTTGTTAGTTTGCACCCATCTGGACCATTATCAAATCATGGCATAGTGTAGCAAGGAGGTTAGTCCTGTATAGTACTATATAACAAGGCGTATGAAAGGCAAATGAGGATGAGGATTGTACGGTACAGTATACCAAAGGGTTTAGTCCTGTATAGTAACGAAGTGTATGAAAGGCAAGTGAGGGTGAGGATCGTATGGTACAGTATGGCAGTATAACGGTGGTGGTAGTGGTTAGAAGATGAGAAAAGGCACCTATTTGTGCAACCCGGTCGGGAGCACGGCGCGCTGCCTTCAGAATAACGAGGGGTATGAAAGGCAAGTAAGGGTGAGAAGGAAAAGGGGGTAAGCATGTCTAGCAGCTCAACTGTTTCCTAAATTTCGCACGACTGGTGCGTAGCTACTCCGCCCATTTCTATGCAATTAGGCTTAAAATCTAAAAGCAAGGTCTGATCAAATCCCTGTAACTATGCACATCATCCCACTGAAGAGACTTAGCAATCGCCGCGCCGCTGTGGCGTGTCGTCAAACAAGGGCAACATCCGGAGGCATCACGAACAAGGGTACCCGACAGTAGTGGCAGGCGCGCGCGGAATCCTCAACGATGACAACAATGGAGTTCCCTTCAAGACGGGCTATAAAGGGATCCTGCTGCCGCACGAGCTTCCGCAAGCAAAGCCGCACATTGCTTGAATCACGCAGGCCATCGATCGCTTCTTCTCTTTCGCAGTCAACAAGACTTGACCCCATCTCCACAAAGAGCGGAGACACACTTCGCCACAAAGTGTTCACCGAGGAAGCTTCTTTCTTGAGGGAAATGCGAAGCCACGAAAAAAGCAATCTTTCTATGCGTTCTTATTTTTCTTAGGAAACGTGTATCAAGAAGGGTCGGTGCAATGCGTGGCGCCAGCTACTCCTCTTCTCTTGCACTATAGCTGCTGCCGTGACGCAAAGATTAGGCACAACAGAAAACCATGCAAAAGGTACATAGAAGAACCCTGACGCACTCAGTATAAGTTCTTTAATACACGAAAGTGCTCACTCCACACAAAAGCTTACAAAACACAGCTATTTTCCCAAATTAAACTTCCACCAGCAGCATCATCCACGCAGTCCTCATTTTTTTTTATTCTGCGTGTACGTAACCCTTTCATCCCGAGAGTGCGGTCCACACAATGGATCCATTTTATGCACTATATCGTGTCACTCTATCGGGGAGTCATTGTGTGCCGGTGGACTCTCTTCAGGGCGACTACAATACGAGAAAGACAGCGAGGCCATTCATTGTGACAGTGCTTAGCAAGAGGGCAGAATCAGTTTTGCCGACGCTGCGAACACATACCACGGAACCCATACAATCAGTCCCGGTTAAGCCCGAACATAGAGCTTGGTCATTCATGGTATACGTGCGTCTTTATCGCGAAATCGTGCTGCGCTGTGATAGTAATGATGTACTAATGCATGCGCAGTCAACTGACTGTTACGGGCATTACTTCGTTGACATACGAGATTTTATGACCGCTCGTGTGGTTAGCAATGAATGAACAAACGAACTACACTTGACGAAATACAACAAGAAACAGTGATGGCTTAGCTTGGCTATGCCAATATGCGTAGCGTCAACTACGTACAGACGGGCAGGCATACGGACAGATGGATAGACCGACAGATAGACGGACAAACGAGCGAGCTCACGCGAGTTGAGTGACAGCCCACTAGTGACACTTCACTACAGGAACTTGCAGGCCTTCTCTGGCCCGCCAGCTGTGTGACGTCACTGCCTCTCGGGCACGCGCAGCACGGCTCTCGATAAGGAACGGGAAACTGCTCAACATTGGCCAGTGCAGCTTGCGCTACGAGACACCGCTTATACGACGAGGACGGTGAAAGAACTACGCGACTCAACTCGGGTTGATGTGACGATGTGCGCTGCTCATGTGCAAACAAGCGTTGTTTTTTACTAGTTATGCAACATTAAGTGGCTCAACGTCGATTGCTTCTGCAGCCATTGAATAGTTTGCCGAACCCTTTGTTGCTAAGTCCGTCTCTCGTGAAGTCTAGGTGAGTTTTGGTAGAAATGTACTAAAAAAATACGTGCAGTGGTCCGCTTCTAACGGTAACAACACCCCAAAAGCAAACGCTGTTCATTTGTTCTCTGGGATGTAGGAGGCGCTCGAAGCGCCAGTCCCATATCTCGGCGTCATTGTTGCCTGTCTGGTCTCGCTTCTGCTTCGAACGCTTTCGACTGACAAAAAGGCAAGCGAGCCAGATGCGGTGTGATCGAAAGGGGAGCAAGCCTGGCTTAGTAGAGTGTGGCCAACAAAGCTCCAGCTTTCGCCAGAATCTCGCCGTATTCAGATGCCATCCCGCCGTTGTGCTCGGGCGCAACTGGGAGTAGAGGAACGCCGCTTCCTGAATCTCCAAGCATATCAAAGAAGCACGAATAAAAGAAAAACAACCATCAAACTCGGACGGTACTGTTCAGTGCAGTCACAAAAGTTATCTTCTCAGGATCTATAGGCACTTCTATGGTCTAACGAGTGACAGAAGTGACATTGAGTAATTGCGGAAAATTAAACATTCATTTTGAAGCACTAAGTGACGTGGCCTGCAGAAAGATAATACAATCGGTGCCTAAGGGCTCGGAGAAATAAATCAAACTGAATAATTCAACCAGTTTTACGGAAAAGAGGCGAAAATAAGTTGTTCCAGCTGACGACACAACCTTGCATTCTATGAGACACGTCACGACGTAGGTGGCGCCACACTATTTTACACACTGTGGCCGGGCTATTGAATGAATGGAATTATACAGTGTTGAAAAAAATTGCAACAGAAAGATACATGACAAGTAACAACAAACAACAACAAAAAATTATAACATTAAACTAATTAGGTTTTTGTTACATAATGATCATCAAGAACAGTCACAACCATTCGAATGGAGTGATCGAACGTGCCAGGTAAGGAATTCCATAATTCTTTTTTTTTTGCGAAAAAAAGTTATATTTAAATGCATGTTTGCGTCTAAAAAGGTACCAAGATTGAGCCCGTGAATGTTCCGCGTAGAGAAAGAGTTGGCAAATGAAAAAAAAAAAAAGACTGAGTTTGGAATGCGATATGCATTGTTGATTATGTTGTGCAAAAGTTTTAATTATGCTATATCAAGACGCACCAAGGTTCTAGCTTATGCTCACGTAATGCGAATGACGGTGAGTAGTGGTCGTACCTGCTAAAAATCAAACCGGCAGCTTTCTTTCGAACTGCTTCCAGCCTCAGTACATCGCATTGTCTGTAAGGTGACCATACTGTGAAGGCATGTTGAGGCAATGTGAATAGACCATGAAAGATCATGAGTGAATGTGACACCAAGATACTTGTACTCTTGAGACAGACGGCGTTACCTTTTTGTGAAGGACAAATAAATTTTCTTCAAGTAATTGTTTATTTTTCACTTTTCACACAGAGCACAAAATAAGGAGAATTAATCACTCAAACATCGGCGTTTTTGTTATTTTGCACTATGTTTGTCCCCGACCAGACGGGATTCCGTCGGACTCTTGACTATAATCACTTAAACGCTTTTCGTCAGCTGCGAAAACAATTACGCCATATCATCTGCATAAAGGCGAATGTTCGAGAATACATGTTCTGGAAGGTCGTTTATAGATATTAGGACGGACCCTTGTGGGACGGACCCTTGTGGACAGACCCTTGTGGGACTTCAGGGCCTACCTCTAGAACTGATGACCTTGTAGAATTGAAGATGGCATATTGACACCGCTTATCGAAAAAGCTAGCAATCCTATCAACCAGACGCATATTTATTTAGGATCAAGTGTAGTTTGTGCAGACGATGAGATTGTAGCACCTTGTCAAAGGCTTTAAACAGGGTTGCCACTGACGTTTGAGCAAAATTCGCCACACGACGAGGGAAAAGTTAGCAAAAGTCGCCATTTTTCTTCAAATTTTGCCAAAACTGTCGCCACTCTATATATGTGTGGCTTCTATAGTTTTGACAATCGCTTATATTGCGTAACCCCGAGCAGTAGAGTACCTTCCATAACCTCTAATTACACAGACGTTTTTTGATGCCAGTCGCATCAGCCACTTCACCGTGGGAGCACAGGGCAAAGGCACGCATGTTTCGGCAGTGTTCCCGAATGCTAGCGCCTCATAGGAAAAGTTTGCGGTGGCTTCAGTTGTAGCGAATACAGGGCGAAATAGCCACTACAACAAAAGAGGGCCGGCGTGTATAACCTTCCTGCAGATTCAAAGTGTCGCAAGAATCATGTGTCTGATAAGCGAACTTAATTTCAAAATAACGAAAATACTGTGTAGCCATCGAAAGTATTGCGTAGCCATCGTAATGCTCGCACGACGATTTCTGTGTGGTCATGCTTACGCTACACGTTGGCCTCAGTGCAGTTTATGAAGGCTCCCTAAATGAGTCCGATTTCTGAACAGGACCGACAAGTGTGTTGATAACGAATTTGGACTCCACAAACCAAATTAAGAGGTACAACAGCAGCAAAAAAAAAATATGACAAGCTATTAAGGACAATGGGTGCTTAGGCGCGCACACGAAGCCTAAGCATCACCAAGCCACTTCAGAGCGAACTTTGAAGAAGCTTAAAGTTCCTACAGCACCTAAAAACCATGTATAACACCACCGCCTCGTGGCACGCGAAGCAGTCGACTGGCCTAAATTTCGCTTGGAGGTTGCTGGTGGATGCACCAGAGTGCCAGTTCCTCCAGGATCTGGGTGAATTGAGGAGATACACAAGAAAAACAGTACAGACGTACTCAATTAAGCGTAAAGTGTGCCTTCCACTGCACTCTAAGCCGAAAGAGAGCAACGGGGGTATAGGAGTTCACTTGAGGGAGCAATTGCATTGCCACTTTCTTTACTCCCCTGAAAGGAGTAACTGCAGGTGAACGAACCGTTGCTCTCCTTTCAGTTCCTCCCTCGGTGAATGAACATTTAGTGACTGCAGTTGCTCCCCGAGAAACAACCTTTACTCCCACTCATTGCTCCCCGAAGACTAACGATTAGTCTTCACCATTACTCTCGAGTTTTCATAGTTTCTCTCCGAGGAGCAACTGCTCATCCTTCCAGTTACTCCTGGTGGGAATGCATATTTATTATTGTCAGGCACTGAACACATGGCCAGAGCTCCTTGGCAGAGAACTGTTTGGGTGCTTGTAACAAAAAAGTGGACAAATTTCATAAGAAAATTAGTTCTTTATTAATTTTATTCCGTATTTTTTTAGGCAACACGTCAGCACAAGCACTATAGTTTGTCAGGCAACAATAACTGGGTGGCGTATACAGCAAAGATTTTCTGCGTCTTCCGTGGAAAAACAATAACAAATTCCAAGCACAGGGCAGTCTGTGTCATCATGACAACAACAAGGTGAACTTCTCCACTTGCGAAAGACTCGAGTTGACCAGGACTGTTGCTTTCATAAAGCTAGCACAGTGGAATGCCACCACAGGCATATGTGAGGCATCACATTGCTGCAAGGAGAAATAAAAGTAATGAGGTTTTACATGCCAAAATCAATATATAATAATGTGTCACACACACACACACACACACACACACACACACACACACACACACACACACACACACACACACACACACACACACACACACACACGCACACACACACCAAAGCTGCATTTAGATTCTACGAAGTGCACTGTAAAATAAGATGCGAAATCAAATGACGCGTTTCGTCAAACGTTACGTACGCAGCCATATCAATTTTGCTGTAATGGACGCTCTTCACATGATGTATTCACACCCAGCCGTTAACGTTACATAAAGCCAATGAGGGACAAGTACCAGTATTAAGGCAGGAACAAACCCGCACAATGTTATTTTTGCGAAATAGGTATCATCGCGGAAAAATCGTTTAACAGGAAAAATACACTGGCACTGCAGCGCAGACAAAAGCAGCAAGAGGGATCGCAGGCGGTGTAACTAGAGCGGTAATTTAGTCCGATACAGTGTCAAAAGATACGGCGAAAGAGCAAGAACAGGTCATTTTTTCATAGTGCAACAGCAGTCAACTATGCCTTTGGAGAAAAAATAAACAATCAGGCACCTGCTCGACAACTAAACACATTGCACATGTCGTGAACAAGCCCAAACTTGGGAGTTGAAAACGTCACCAGCAATGTTAGACTGTAGTTCGCTACACAATGCATGAGCACTAAAAGTAGTTGTAAATGCGGCGCAGTTCGTCACCACTCACCTGCAAGCGGATGCATGCGCAGTCTTTTGTCCGACGAGCCAACTGGCTTGCAGACAGCTGGAGACGTGTTTACGTCGTGTTTGTTTCATCCAGCAGCAAAATACACAACAACGTCGTGCTCTCAAAATATCAGCATACACTAACCTTCGTAACGAATAAGCAGAAATGCAAATCCGGAAAACGCTCGCACGCGGCAGGAGCAAAACATGGCACACTGAATCGAAAGTCCACGTGCTTGCCGACTACCAAAACCACACGAGTATGGCGAACGCGAACCTAGTTGCGCTGAAAAAACGTCAGGAAGTGGCAGCGCGGTCGTCAACGCAATGTTTTCAGTTGGTTCTCTTACTATGCTCATAAAACAATTATGGTATTATTATGCAGGAAATAATAATGATCACTTTCTAAGGACTACATCGCTCGCTATGCTAGCGATGTTCCTCCGTTTTTGGACATGTCGGCCATCTTGTTCCACTCTCTCTTTTTGGGGAGTAGCAGTTGGTCTCAAGGACTAAAAGTACACGTTACTCCCATTTTGGCCATTTTCGGCTTAGAGTGTGGTGGGTCTCAAACTAAAAAAGTAGATAAAATGACGTAGTCCATTGATTTTGAAGACACTCAGTATAGTATGCATAACTGAGTTTGGACCTCAGCCGAAAATCGCTAAAATTCGCCATGTCGTTATTCATAACTAAGTAAGCACGGGCCTCTCAAATTCGCCAATTTGGCAAAAAGTAGCCACCAGTGGCAACCGTGGCTTTGAAGAAGTTCGTAAAAAATGCATTTATTTGATAGCCCTGGTCTAAATAATACGCAATGTTGTGATTGAACTCAGTTGGGTGAGGGTGCTGAAACAACCTCTGAAGCCATGCTGTACTTTAGTTGAAATGTGATTGGACTCGAGAAAATACATTATGTGTTGGTATAATGTATGCTCTAACAGCTTTCATGAATACGCAGCTAAAGAAATTGGTCTATAATCAGTTATGTCGGACTTGTTACCCGATTTATACAATGGAATTACTCTTCCAAGCTTCTAAGATGAAGGAACTGTACTAGTTTCTAAAGATTTCTTAAATAGACTTGCAAGGTAATGAGAGGTCTATCAAAAATACCACAGTAAAAACAAGTTTAGAACATTATCTGAACCACTTGATTTCTTGGTGTGTAGTTTTAAAATCAATTTAGGAGCACCGTGAACACTAATTGATGTCTCAATTGAAGTGATCTGAAGGAATATACAAAAACAGATAAGATGGAAAATGAGATGCGTAGACAGAATGAAAGTATTTTTTAAATGCATTGATATGCGGATGGGATCATTTACACTTCTCTTTTCGATAGTAAATGAAGATTCAGAGTCAGTAATATGCATGACAGAACGCCAGCATTTTTGTGGGTTATTCTTGAGAAGCGCCGATACCTCGGTACTATAAAAGATGCCCCTGGAAAGCTTCGTTTTCTGCTGAACTTCCTTTTTGGGACGACGTGAATCTGGCATTGCCAATGGAATCGTCACTGCCTTTTTAGAGCGTCTGAGGCACATAACCTGGCGAGATAGCTGCAACAATTCTCTTTTCATCCAGAGAATGGCGCGATTTCATTTTTTTTTGTTTTTTACGGGAACAAAACAATGAATACATAGATGTACAATTTTCTTAAACTTTCGAACGAGAGCATTCACACCACAGCCTTTACTGAGCATAACAAATGGTTCATAGTTTTCAGATAACACTTCAAGAATAGATTCAAATCGCTCGTCTGAGCGATTGAAGTTGAAAAAAAAAGTTTGAATAGCAATGTGTGGCTTGCGGACTGGGCATTCGAAAGAAAGATATGAACACTGCCTTGTGATCAGAAATTCCATCATTTTTTTCGCATTCATACAGCTTATCAACAAGTTCTGCTCTAAAGAAAATCATGTCACGGCATGCATTCTGTCTTGTTGAACCATCGACTGCTTGCGTAAGCCCGAAGGACAGCAAAAAATTAACGAGTTCGTTAGCCGAAGAATTATGGCATGAAATGAAGGACCAGTGAATGCCAGGCGTATTGAATTCACCCATTAAGATTAGTCTACACGCACGAAAGTTGCGCATGTTGATGTAATCGGCAAAAAGAGAAAAGTTGTCATTATGAACCAGACGTATGATAAAAACAGCAATGATAATATGTTTACTCCCTATGCACAGTTGACACCAAACGAATTTGACCTCGGCTGTGGGAGAGATAACAGAAAACTTAAGATCTGATTTTAGAAAACGAGCAACTCTTTTACTGCGGCCAATTTTACGGCCTCCTCGCACAGCCATATAACCGGGTGGCATGAATTCAGAATCAAATTGTTGATCATGAAGCCAATTCTCAGTGACACCAATGAAATGATGGGTGTAATTTGTTACAAGGGAAAGGAACTGCGGGAACGTATCAACTAAACTTCTTCAATCTAGGTGTAGGAAAGTGGGATTGTATGAGTCATGAATCTGTCATGTTGAAAACGATGTAGCCCTCGAAGCCAACACGTGATTCGCTAGCTAGATCACGTAGGGTCGTGACTGCGCCACTATATTCGAAATGCACGCGCTTACAGTTCATTGGTCATCATCATAATCATCATCATGATTTGTTTGACCCTTGAATGTTTTTTAAGGGTATTACGCAAGGAGGGGGAGACAAAAACATCGATAACAGTATGGTCAACAATACTTAAGGGGGGGGGGGCAAGAGCATCAATAACAGCATAATCATTATTGTGAAATACTATATAGAAAAGATCTAGATCATGTGGTTCGCGTGTTCGTGCACTGGCGTCTCGGATAACGCCTCGTGTCACCACCGTGTGTTGGTGCTGAAAGTCATTATTATCATTTTGGCCAGAACTGTCATTTTGTTTCCTTTATTTGAAGAAAACCGTTATGCGTGTCATAATCATAATTTTAAGCATAATTGTCGAAACCTTGCTTTGCCTATTTTCATTCGCATACGCTATAATAACGTACTCTGCGTTATGATTACCACCACCCCTACTACTGCTACTGCTGCTACTACTACTATTACTGCTGCTACTACTACTACAACAACTACTACTACTACTACTACTTACTAGAATGGTGACAAAGCGTAGATGTAGCTTCGCAGTGAAACAAAACATGATGGGGAGTAAAAATGTATGTGCCTAATATGTCTTGCCCAGTGTATGTAAGGAATACACTGTACAAGCTCGTCGGAAATACACTGTGCATGGAGCTCGCCTCCTGCTGAGTAGGGTAACAAACCTTTTGTACGCCTATAGTCGAACCTTTCATTACACATGTCCTCTCAGAGGTTCCTTAAATGTAACAACTGACAAGTTTATAAAATACGCATAATTAGAGCGACCTGATGTCAACACCTGCCCCCCGCACCTTCTGATGTGTATGGTAAAAGTCATTTCCAGAACTTCGTTCACCTATTCAAGAACGAAAGTATTCTTCAGGTGAGCGTTAGCGATTGCGCAAGCGATCGCTAATAGTCATTCTTCACTGTCGCGACAAAGGAACATATTTCCTTTGAAAGCAAGATGACGTATGCATGCTAAACCACCGAGACCACGCAGTAAGCCTAACTAGGGACAAAGCAACCAAATTTCTCCCCCTTTTCGAGATTAAAAGATTATTTGAAGTTTTTGATGGCTCTGGAATAGCCTGGCTTCAACGCCAGATCGAGCCCTCCGGGCATGGGCGTTGCATAAACGCCTTGTTTGGTAAACATGTAGACCAAAGAGTGGGCCTAAGCCTTTTAACTCTAAACTTTAGCGAAGTCATGCTTTCCTTCGGCACGGGTTGACTTCACGCATAGAGCTACTAGTCAGTAAAGTTAGTTGGCTCAGGAACTAATATACCCGTCCAGTATCGCTCTTTTGTTTTGTTAAGTTTTATAGTAAGGGTTCGCGAGATAAAGCTAGAGTTTGTCGAAATGAAAAAAAAAAATAGGTCCCAAAATATCTCGTCTGCTACGAGCGAAGAAAGGCCGTTTGTTTTACACTCGAAACATGCCACGTATGCGCAAACATGGCACCGGAAGGAAGGTGATAAAGCAAACGAAGGGGCAAGGAAGTGACGTACAAAAATAGCAAGAAGAGAAACAGTGCACGAAGGGCATTAAAGGAACACGTCGGAGGCTAGTAGAAGATTTTCTTCACTCATCTGGAAACACTTGCGTTCTTTTTTTTCCTTTCTTTTGTTTTGTTCTGCGAGTTTCTCGTTCAACCTAGTATGCCGACGTCATCGGAAGGCGACGCGAAAAAGGCTGCAAGCGGAAGGAACAGGACGAGTGAGGGGAAAGGACAATGGTCTTTTTCTGGAAACGCGCGGCTGGCGACGACTTCCGCTCACAGTCAACTTCCGGTAGGCTGCAGTGTCGAAGCGAGGATAGATTGTCGCTGGGCCTAGCCAAGGCCACGAGGCACTGGCACAGCCCCGGCTAGTGCTGCCCCCTAGTGGGGATCAATGGCGGCTCGCATGTCGTGCACCATCTGGTTGGGTCGGTCTTTGACACACACACAAAAAAAGACCAACCCGAAGTACGGTGTCATGTCCGGTATAGCCTCAAGGTTCACACATACAAAACGAAAAAAAATAACAGAGGTGCTCCTTAGGACCTAGAAAACAAATAGAATCCCCAAAGAACCGCTTGTACAAATAAAAGCCTTTAACTTGTTCGTCACCGCAACCAAATGGCTATTTTTCGAATGTCTCGGGATGAACGTTTTTGCCAGTTTGCGAAGTACTACAGCACGCATCATAGCATACCAAATTATGCATGAAGAAATGTTCTTTCCTAACAATATAAACTGTAAGCACAAAAAAAACTATTCCGAAATATATAAAACTTCGAAAACTGTATTTTGGTTGCCATCTGATAAAAACACCAATAAAAAGCGATGTATGAAGAAACAATCAACAAAAAATCAGAATGTACATTCTGAACAAAAATGACCCAAGAATAGAATAATTCATGTTCTACACAATGTTCACATTAACACAGACAACAGAAATCTGAACCAAGGTACTACAGCTTTGTTGCTCATGCCAAGCGGTGAAGCACTTCCTGGCTTTTCATGAGACACAGGTGGACTCGTATACCTCTCACGCAAAATTTGTGTTTTTTCTACGAGCAGAGCGTATAGGTGTTCTAGTATAGGGACACCTACGATGTGAAAAATGCACAGATACATCAGATGTTCAATAGACTTCGCCAGTTCGCCTGGCATAATCTCTTTCCGGAAGTCACCTCACTTCGCATAGGCTGTACATTGAAGCATTTTTATTTGTTTAAAGAGATCGAAATCACACGCAGGCCTAAAACGCCTTGCACTGCTCCGTAGTGGGGGGCCGAGATTCACTCCGGTGGCCGGCCTTCTTGTCGCGAGGAAAAGCTCCGCAGCCGGCCCTGGTACATCACGTCCGAGCGACTTGTGGACCTCGCCCGTAACCAGAGTATCTCTAAGATTATGCACAAATGTCAGCAGCTACGCACGTGCGATGAAGGAAACCACCTGAGGCCGTGACCGAAACCGACCCCTGAACGACTGCGGATAATACACGCTGACGGAAAGCGTCGTCGTGATCAGAGCTCGAAGCTGAGGTGATGCCCCACCTCTGGATTCAAAGCTCGTTGTCACTCTATTCAGGTGCGGTTGCGAGATAGTTTCGAGAGACGGAAGTGAGCACCAAGGCGAGCGTGACGCCTCTGCCATAGAAACGTCCAGCGACACTGAATGCGGTCCGATGTCTGATGTAACAATAGAAGCGAAGCCGAAACTATCGGAAATTGTCTGAATAGACCACGTCCCCACGTTATATATATATGCGGTTGAATTTCGGAAATAACGTTCTTGTAGAATAAATTCTTCCGACTCCGCACAACAGCTCTCTAGTGAATAGCTGGCATGAATTTCAGGCAATTGCTACGGCTGGACACGGTCAGATTGCGAAGCTGATGCCATAATTTGATATTTGACTTGCTAAGGTTTTTTTGATTGCAGAATTTGGGTGTTACTGCAGCATAACTACAAGCGGGACACAGTTTTTTTTTTCAAGTTCAACAGCCAAGCATATTTTCACAACCCCACACGCACATTGACTAGCAAAAAGGTCTGCCAAAAATTACTATAATTCTGGAAGGCTACTGGCTGAACTAAATACTAGGAAGTGCTAGGTCAGTTATGCCAACCTTATACAACGTTTTATTGCTAGAATGACTCCCGAACATTTTCTAGATGACAAGAAAAATCTCTAGATTCTGTTTTAAATGTCAATATTAAGGCTGATTGACTCTCAGTGAACTATTTAAATAGTGCGCTGTGTGGCCAAGTTCTTGTGAATATTGTTAAAAGTTAAAAGCAGCACATTAACCACTCTTTATGGTCTTTTTCCTACAGATTCTGTGGATTTGCATGTAAAGTGCTTGCTGAAGGTACCAGTTGCAATAGAGACAAATTTGTCAATTGAAGACATAGTGGTGATTATTCGGGTGAACTGCAGGAGCGCTTTACTAGTAATATAGGAGCTTGCGAATGGCAGTCTATTTTTATTTTTCTAAATTGAAATCACTGCCGGATTATTTAGGGTAGATGCGCGTGGGCCTTATTCAACTGAGAGTCCTTCAATTTTTAGATGAGAAGCAACTTATGGCGGGGGCTTTGTCTGTCCTTCAGTATGCAGTGCCCACATGACCATTGCGCACGCTCATCACCCACTTTCTCTCCTTTCCTGCGCTTCCCCTTTTCTCTCCCGAGTCAGCGGTGAAGGCAACGAAACGCTCCCTCAGTACATACGATGACTTCTTAGCCGCTGATCGCCGGTCTTGCAGCTTTCCACGTTTCCGCGAGACAGCACATCCACTTTGGTTTTGGTTAGTAACGGATAACGTTCGATGTCTTGGGCGTGTGCGTTGAAGGACGGGATATTTAGCAGTGCCATAGTGAAGACCCTCTCGGGGTCGACGTCTCCTCCGAAAACGTGGAGGTAACACTGAGTGACGGTGTCGAGACAATGTTTGTCGAGGCGTTTGAATTCGTCCGTCATGTTTTTGTCCGTGTTATCGTTCTCGTGGTGGAAGCGATGGTCACCGGCAGCGTTAGTCGGGTGGTGCATCTGCTTAAGAGTACGTGGACAAGTCTCTGTGGGTGTCGTTCTCTATCTCCCCGCTGCTTCGCATCCACACATGGTTTTCTTTAGCGGGAGGTGGTGTAATTTTTTAACATTGAGTTTGTGCTGCAGCCTTCCTTTCAAAGATAAATCTATTTACTCACACCTCAGTTTTACGTAGTTTTCGATTTAATGAAGGCAAATCGAGGCTTAACTTGCCGTGCTGTTAGGCATGGCTTACTTTCTCCCCGAAGCTTAACTATAGTTTGGATGTGGTGAGTTCTACATGAACGTATCAAACAATCATAAAGTTTCATTGCCTAGCTCAGTACCTTGTGACGGAGACCATATGGTGGAAGTGCGATATCGATGGCGCTGCTAACAAGTTTCGAGACAAACAAACTATTTAAATTTTCAAATATGAGAACCACACGTCACTACTTAGGGGTGATTGAACGCTGCGATCCCTTTATACAAGGTATTCGGACTCCTCCCGTGTGAGGGAGCAAATTCAACAATACAAATAACAACTTAAAATATAATAAGCCATACAGGGCTAGGAGGGCAATACAGCAGGGGCAGTGGGGGCACCATAGAAATAAAAGATGCGCATTAACAAAACAAAACCTATTTTTGCCCTCATGAAGGTAAGATCCAATTACAAGATATGTGGGGTTTAACGAACCAAAACCTCAAAATGCAAGATACTTACAAAGTATAGCCCACAACATGAAAAAGGAAAGTTACAAGCGAGAAAAAAAATTGGCGTTAAAATCAATTACAATTAACAATTTTTTCACAGTGCGCTGGTTTGCTGAAACGTAATAAAACAACAAGGTTGTGGCATCTTATGTAGTGAGTAAACTAGTTATTTATACTTCGATCTGGGTAGAGTGATGCCGTGGTAGTCCGCGCTAATTAGTCTTCTCATTTACCGTTCTTTTGAATGAAGTTTTGAAGTGTTCGAGCAAACTTGATGATTATGGATACGGCTGTTACAAGCAGAACTCATTTTGCACACCATCCAGCGGCAAGCCCTCATATTTAGATACTTTTAAATTTTCCTTTGCATGAGCCACGCTGTGCATTCTCGTTAACTGGACGCTGGTGGTCTTAAGCTGATTATGAAGTTCGGTCCAGGAGAAGGAAAGAAAAATATGCAAAGCGCGAATATATTTTTTTTTCTCTCGAATGCAAATTCAGTTAACGTGGTGCGCGAGTAAGATAAAACGATCGACAAACCGGGCTTGGTGAAACTTTTTTTCTAAACAGAATTAGGAGAAGCGCTTCTGGGACAGAGACTGGGCTTAACGAAATGATGAGATGCTCTAACAATTCAATATCGCGCAGGCTGATCCCACTGATTATCGCGAATGGCCGACGCAGCTGAGTAGTTGCGCCAGTTAATCCCAATGTTCGACAGTATTTATGCATTGACAGCACAATTTTTGTGACCAATATTTTTCACTTTTAAGTAATGTACCGATGACTAGTTGCAACTCTGGAAACAGCTCATTAGGCATACCATTTGGGTTACATCTCTTTCTAAATTTCTCACGTTTGCTTTAGAATAGTTTCAGTGCGATCAGTGTGCAAACCCTGGTTTGTAAGTAGTTAACGTTAAACTCTGTTTATCCTTTGCCATTTGGTTGCATTCCTGAAAAGACAGGATCTAAGAGTACGTTAACTCTTGCTGTCCGCGACACTCAAGCACAATGCAACGTTGATTTGAAATTTGATAGCATTTGATTTCACATCACAAGAAAAACTTACACACTGGCGAATGTACAATAAATTTCGGTAACAAACAATAAAGAAAATATTCTGCTTATCGTCGCAATTAGTTGATTTCCGCGGTACTCACGCGAAGCATAGGGGAAAAAAGCTTGAAGAGCTTCAGTGCTAAAAACGGGACCATTCGTCGACAGCCCTTTCTTCGTCTGAGCTATACGTAAGAGCTCTTGTTCTAGCCGATGAGAAGGAAAACCAAATACTGCATTTTAGAAGTGTGGAATTTCGGGCTAGTTTGTATGATGGTTATAGCGCGAGAACAGAAGGACGACAGAGGGACAGGAAGCGCTCATCTCCTTCTTGTCCCTTTGTCGTCGTTCTGTTCTCGTGCTGCAACTATCGTCAAATACTGCAGAAGTGAATAGAACACGAATCGTACTGCAATACGAAGTAATTTATCGTGATATCAGACGCTTCAGCAAATACCCTGACAGAACATTATTCGAAAGTGACATTGCTGTCCTCCTATAATCCCAAGTGAAGGCGCGAGAACCCGAATACGCATGTGCTCGAAGTAACGTATTGTACCATTTTACGGAAATGATAGTGCGCGCACAAATATTACATGCCACTGCAAATAGCCGCCTCGCAGTTGCCTCGGTGCTAGATTGCCCTAGTCTTTTTTTCCCTCCTTTTAGGAATGTTAAAAGTAAACGAAAGAAGAATGTTGCTTTGCTAGTCTCTCCTTTGGAAGCTTCCTTTTGCATCTCCATGCTGATGACCCTGTGTGATTCCGCATCCTTCCTTTATTAAATCCAACTAGAAACCGCCTTGTTTCGAAACTGCTTTCTATTTTACCGTTACATCCACGGCTCCTTCGCCCGGAGGCTTCATTTGGCAGTATTGTTACGAGATGTTCCCAAGTTCTGCGATCGTGCCCCCTTTCTTGTTCCTGAAGCAACGTCTTCCTCCTTGTGGTCCAACGTCGCATGACATATGGGGCAAATTCTTTTATGGCTACTTTACATTCGCGAGAGTCCACTTTGACCTTACGCGCGTACTACTCAAGAGGCATAATGCGATTGAGTTTGAAAGCACACAGACTCAAACGTTCTCTCCCTAGTCATTCCTCATTTGCATACTCTCGTCGAGGGGGTCTCTGGCTGCGTACCTTCTCGCGAGATTTATACCATCGTAGAAGCGGAAGCAGTAACTACAAGCCTGGATACATAACATCAGGCGGACCGTGTTCTGCCTTTCATTCCGCTACCGCCTCCCCGAGAAAGGAACAGTAAGAGCAGCGGGTGGGGTCGGAGCAGCACTTAACAAAATTTGTTTCTCCTAAGCGCAAAGCGTAGCGCAAACAAAAGAGAAACAATGTTACGGGGTAAGAGGTTTTTGTTTTCTTGCTTCTGTGTGATTTGTTGTGAAGAGTGCACGCTAATTCTTCGAATGGCAAATATGCTTGGCTTCTTCCGGTCTCTCTCTCTCCCATGCTCACCCCGTTCCCCACAACTTCGCCGGCTTTCCGGGAATCCCGAGGCCGCGTGTGTCTCGGTAAGCTTTGTTAATGCTCACGTCTTCTGACGGGGTACGTTATTTATTTACGACGCGCTTTCTTCTCTGGCCTAGGTGGACGTCTTCTTAGTGGCCTGCCATTTTAGTTTTGCGGCAAGCGATAGACAAGCACCAACCTTTACTGATTTATCTATTTTATGCAAGTTGAAGAAGAAGAAGAAGATGATGATGTGTGCTATTTTATGACGCGAGGGCCAATTGATGGCCACAGAGCGCCATTTCAGTAGACTAGAGCTGTGAACAGTGACATGGTGTGTGGTTGTATAGGGGCCTTAAAATTCCTCGCACTAACGCGGGTAAAAACATAGAAGTATTTGAAATCATGACAGTGACATGGAGTATATATCCAGTGAAAGTGGATGGCAAAAGGTCATGATCATTATACCATAGCGGGGATGTAGTCACCGCAGCCGTGACCTCGGTACAGAGGTCGTGCTACGGATCAGCTTGAAATATGCAGTGAAAACTATGTAACTTATTTAAAAACGTAAAACAGTGATTGAGGTTCAAAAGTCGGATCCCTACCGATGAACACATCCTAGGGTGTAGTGGGAGCGGCTGTCGGTAGGGTAGTAAAAAGTGATTTTTTTTTCTCAGAGCATTCAACTCATCGCACTGTGCGAGGATGTGGAGAACCGTAAGTGGCTCTCCACATCTCTCGCACAATGGTTTGCTGAACTTCGCCTTTGCTGAACTTCGCCTTGCGGAAAAGCGTATTCAGGCCACGTGGAGCCAAATGGAGCCGACATAATGAAGATTACACAAGTTTGCGTACTACCCATCATTTTCATGCTGGCTGAAACGCCGTAAGTTGCAGCTCTCATAGACACTAGCGTAAGAGTCCCTTTAGTGTCTTCAGAGGAAATTCGGCGGAGAGTTAGACAGAGATCTACGCAAGCGAAAAAAGAGGAGGCGAAACACCATTGACGGTAGTTCGACGCCACGCAATCGGAGCAGCGAAGAGTAGAAAAATTGGCAGCTGCCTTCGCAAATTATAACAGGGGGCCAGCGAAGCATGTAGGGAAGGGTGTATCAGACCAACTAACGTGAAAATGGGAAAGGGGCGATGCATACAGTGGTTTGAGAGAGATTACAAACGAGACGCTAGTGGTGAGATGTCTGAAAACGGGAGTGAGTGTTGCCGCTCCTGTAATGTCCTTGGAAAGGTGCATTGTAATTCAGCTCATTTTGCTTTGTTTTGTCTTCTGAAAGAACTTGGCTCACACCCACAAGGGGATCGGCCACACTGCACATAATAGGGGCAATTTTATTTGATCCCTCTATATCATGGCACATTCGAACTATGAAGAGTTGGCCAAGAAAGTGTAATTGTAATGATCTTCTTACTGCTCCAGCTCACCAGGGACTTAGAGGGAACGAGGAGGCTCATTCGGTCGCCCGAGGTCTCGCCTACCGGTCGACCCCTGGAACCTCCCAAGTTACCGAACGAAGAAGTCAGGATATGCGCACATACCATGAAATTTTCGCACACTACAGGCTGAATTGGCAAGTATACCCGAGAGTGTACAACTCACTGAGTAAGAAAAACGAGGTTTTGTGGCGAAAGTTACAGATCGGGGTTTTTCCAAACCCTGCACTTTATAGCAAGCGGCACCCCGCAGTTTTCCAGTCCCAGTGTAAATTTTGTGATGAGGTAGCAAATTTGGTCCACATGGTGTGAACATGTCGAAGTCAGAACGATGGTTCTCACACTGTAGAATCCTGGGAGGCCCTGCTCTGCAGCCCAGATCCCAGCGTCCAGCGCGACATCATCAGTCAAGCCCTTGCTGCTGCCGCGTCCCAAGGGATTCCGGCCGACAGCTAGGGGCAACGGGCCATGCCTGAGCAATTGACTGACTTTTTAATAAAGTTTTTTCTCTCTCTCTTTCTCTCTCTCTCTCTCTCCCTACATGTCCGGTTTCAGTTCCCTTCGGAATGTAAGAAAGGGTGTTTCTGCTTGACTAACGTTCTCGGCTAGGTGTCAGGATAACTGTTGCCATTTTCATTTTTAGTGAAGTGGAAGTGGTTAGCGAGATTTACCCATTGTGGCACACACCCATTTTAATGATGGACTATAGCTATGTGACACGCCATGGCGACATAGGACACCCACAAGTTTAGCCTCTATGATACTTTGCGCGTAAAACAGTAGAAAAGAGACCATTGAAGAGAAAATAGACAATTACAAAACAAATGGGATAATCACAAAAAAACTGTAAGCTATGTTGTATAATCATGTAATACACAAACGGGAAAGAATAGAGCGCTTAACGCAAACATGCAACCAAATACGTCAAACAGGCCGCATAATATGCCTACGCTAGACCAATACTGGCATGTGCCTGTATTGTGTGGGATCCATTTGACAAAGTACACATTCATGCACTTGAGCGCATTCAGTCGATCTTAGGGAAATTTGTTCTGAGTGAATGTGACCAAACTGACGATGTAATCTAAAACAAACTATTTTATTCAATTCGTAACAAAAAACAGGCATTGATCTTTCAGAATATTTAAGACCAGCACATTATGAATTTTCTCATCATGACCACAAATTGAAAGAATGGCTATACAACCGCAGAACTGATATTATTGCCTTTCTTTTTTCTTTCCCCAAAAGTCATTGCAAAATGAGATATGTTACCAGCTGACTTAGCTGGCTACAAGACTGTAGATTCATTCCATGAAGGGCTGTGCACCCGCAATATTGCCTAAAATGAAGCTGGGGGTAATGCTCCAAATGAAATAAAGAAATCAAAGACAGAAAAGCAGTAAAGAGCGAGTAAACACCCAGTAAATAAAACAAGCTAAATAAGGCTGCGTAGATCACCTAACTTTCACATGGGGTGGAAGTGGCCTTGTTTTGTGTTTTGATATGTGGGGTTGAACGTTCCAAAACCACCATATGATCATGAGAGACGCCGTAGTGGAGGGCTCCGGAAATCTAGACCACCTGGTGTTTTTTAACGTGCACCCAAATCTGAGCACACGGGCCTATAACATTCCCGAATCCATCGGAAGTGCAGCCGCCACAGTCGGGATTCGATCCTGCGACCTGCGGGTCAGCAGCCGAGTACCTTAGCCACTAGACCACCGTGGCGGGGCTGTTTTGTGTTTTCATTCCTAATGTTTTCAATTTTAGTAGAAATAAGTGAATCTTGGGTCGTGGGTACACCAATATAGAAGCGGACGACGGTGTAAGAGAGTAAAATGGGCACGTGACAAGACTGTCGACACTATCGCGTTCAAACTACCAAGCTCGGAGACTAATCTTCAGAAGGTGCCTTCGAAGTGGCCGGGATTTCAGGGACTAAACTGAAGCTCATTTGCTTACGTTGTGACGGAGATCTGTTTGATAGACGAAGCAAGGAACCAATGCCCTAATTGAGCTGATGAGGTAATCTAACCTGCAGGACTCCTAATTTGCATGACAAAGGATGACTGATTAGCTCCGCAGTTATGATGCGTCAAATTTATTTTCCCGTGCAGTAGAAGCTGGCAAAATGTTTCACGTGAACAGATGTAACAATTTACTTTGCCTCATGTAGTACGCGCGTTCTACACCACACCAAACTTTTTCTTGGTGGTTAATGCGTCTGTACAAGTACATGGGGTGTAGGTGTATTTTGTTTCAGTGCAGATTCCTTTACACACACACATTATATATATATATATATATATATATATATATATTCTGCATGACTATACTATGCGAGGTTAGGGTAAATTAGGGCAAGTCCATAGAACGAAATAATGTTGCACTTTTCGCCTCATTTAATAAAGCGAGAATGCTGTTTTTAGTACTGTGGAATTCGTTAACGTAAAAACAGAGGCGTGTTTATTACAGCCAGTATTAACAAAAGACGTACGAACTGACACGCTACGCATGTAAGCTTATACACTTGTACGTATGCACGTACGTACAATTCAGTAGTCTTCCACGGAGCTCAAGCAGTATTGGCTCCACAGAAATAAACGTTATGAGTCACTGTCTATTAATGACATTACGAACCGTTTGGCCCCCGGCTATGTGCGTACCATCCTGCAAGATTGCTTACTAAGAAGCGTTGAATGAAACAAAACACAACCGAGAACTGCAAGAGTAAACACTACTGCTGACTGCGACCGGAGTAAACAGGAGTAAACACATTATGGCTAACCGGGCAATATGAATGGACAGTTACGGCTGATGCAAACAGGAATAGCTGATCACCGCATCTGTAAGTAACAGTGATCTCTGAATGTCTGTTTTCGTGGATGCCACACTGGTCAGTAATCAATACTATGTTGCAGGAGGATCTACGACACACGAAGAAGTGGGTGTAGTGATGTGACTCACCAGGCACAAAGACGTATGGACTGTACCCACCCCAAGAACTTTTTATGACAAACAATCATTGTCTTACAGACTACCTTCTTTGTTAAACTTTTTAAACCGCGAAGATTTTGATCCTTCCTCTAAACAAAACTGTCAGATTAAACACTTCGCCCAACTGATACATTATCGTCAATGATACATATCTCAGAATTTATGCTCATTCTTTCCTTTTTATTGCTTTTCATGTTCATGCCACTTCATGACCATACATTTGAACTACTTTCTTTTTATCTTAGCACTGTTTTCATAAACTTTTTGTATTTCTTTTTTGTGATGTTATACCTATATGTTTATTTCATATTTGTTGGGCATGATTGACTGCCATTCCTGCCGCTTTGTCAACTTGTGAACGGGGTCAGGACCTCGTCAAGCTCTTGAGCTTTTAGCCCTGCACTCCACCTTATCTAAAGGAAATAAAATGATTGATTGATTGATTGATTGATGTGACTGTTGCGTTGCGACTGCATCACTCTTATCATAAAAATAATCATATGCATCAGTATGCACAGGGTCTTCCTTAGGTGGGGTGGGCTGGGAAAGTTTTATTACAGCACCCCCTTTCCTAATGAGACAAAGTAGGGGCTACATTTTCCCGCCTCCCTTTTAGGCAATTAGGAGGGAAGGGGGCACCCCGCCCCCCTTACCCACTAAGGCGCACGTTTCTGATCATCCTTCTAAGTCCAGTGCAGGGCAAACGCTTCTTCCACGTTTCAGCCAACTGCCCTGTCTGGTGCATGCTGTGGCAACGTTGTAGCCGCATACGTCTTGATTTCGTCTTCCCACCTCATTTTCTGCCTTTCCGCGGAGCACTCGCCTTTTCATGGATATCCAGCGAACATCTTTCCTGCCCTATATCATACTAACACGTAGTACATACACGATATATATAAACACGCGCTGCAAATACACCAGAGGCAACGACCGAAAGACGCCGTCGTATGACGTAGCTCCCGTTGCGCAAGTATAGAAGTAAGGGCTCAGTTATGTTGTAACAGTCTATTCTGGTCAAGCCCAGACACTCCGACAGCCACGTATAAATACGCGCAAGAGCACAAAAGCGTCTGCGCCAGCGACTACAATAAACTGTGCGAACGTCTCGCAGAAAGCGGGGTCGATTATACAAGGCCCTGGTTTACGTAACGTCCCGTCTCGTGAAATTCGGTGCAGTGCTGCGAATGCCACAACGATTTCGTGTCAGTCCGAAAGGCGAAGTCGATCATCCGGACAGCGGAAAAATGAAGCTGCAGTCAGTGTACAGAACTAACCCTTCGATCAAGGTAACGCGTCCAGTGGTAGCGATCATTGAGTTCGAATGCCTGGATTGGTATATATCATATCCATTTCAAACAACATGACACGCTGGTCAAGACATGGATAATGTGACGATCCCGTCGCGTACGTCTTCAAACGCTTCCCGCCAGATAGTGGCAGATACCCACGGGTAGATGGGTGCCACCAGTATGTGGCTATATGCCACAGGTGATGGACACTTAGTAGCTTGCAGGAATGGCGACAGCATACATGAAGAATTTCGACGTTTATATAATCAGTTGCCCAAGTGCAACTGATTATATAAACATCTGCGACTGTAAAACATATGTAAGTGCATGCAACATGTGAACATACATTTAGCGTCATTTATAATCATGTCACTCAGTAAAAAAAAAATTACAACAGGGTCACCTTCTCTCCACAAGTTTCGCATGATGTCGATTTCCAAAGTACGTGGGGTGTGCCGAATTTTCTACAACCTTATCGGTTGAATACATTGTCGCCATCTTCTAACTCGGAATCAATCAATCAATCAATCAATCAATCAATCAATCAATCAATCAACTAATACATTTTAAATATATTGCATTCTTATTAGTTTGTTTGTTTTGCGATTGATCAGTCAATGCATTAATTGATGTAATCAGTGGACTAATTGGTCCTAATGATTAATTGATTTTTATTGTAAATAATAACCAACCACTCATGAAGACCAGTGAGACCACTGAGTCAATATTAAACCAACCAATTGTAAAGACCAGTCAGAGAAGTCAATCCACGAATCCGTCAGTCAATCGATCAATTCAATGGAACAATCGGTTGCTAAAACAATTCAGCCTCTACTGAATTGTCTGCACATGCGGCAAAGAGTTATTCCAACCGAACGTTATTATCTAACGACGTGTTACATGAAAAGCTTTGCGTTTCTGACATTGCATCATACAACAACAACATAGCGATGATGATTGATGATTAGCGGAGTTTATTGGCGCAAGGGCCACATATGGTCAAAGAGCGCCAGAGCGATGATAATTCCAGGACGGGGGGAGAGGTGGTTCAACGATACTTTTTGTATGTGCATGCATGCGTTGCACGTGTGCGTGTATATACACGTGTAAAAAAAAATAGGCATAGTTTAAACCTTTCTAGCATCCCCTGGCTACACTCATGTCGCACAGACCTCTGAGGTACATATCTACGTACTTCAGAGGTCTGTGTACGTATCTACGTACCTTGAGCCCATTCGAACTGCGCGTAGCAGTTCAAATGGGCTCAAAAATACTTTACTTGCATAACGGTTTCATGCATTGGTACATTCAAAATGTGGTATACGTTCTCGTCACCCATGAAGCTGCCCGCTTCTCTTCGCGCGAAGTCCAAATCATTGTACGAAGCACTACAGCAATGTTCTGAACATTTTAGTTCGAGTAAGACGAAAGTGACTCGAAAGATAGCCGACTCCAACAACCAAGAGAAGGAATTCGCCCCCTACCTTTTCAGCAAGGGCTCGAAAAACGAAATGAAGTAAAAACAAATAGAGCGAGAACAGCCATTCGCAAATACGCCGAATGGATCACGTCAAAAAAAGAAGAAATCGGTTGATGCTCGACGGTTTTAGAAAGAAACAGCTGTGGGCACCCTTCGGCAGTAGACGTGTATTTTTTATGGGATGCATATAAGCTGGAAGGACTCAAAATGAAGTAAAAAAATGTATACAGGGTTAAGTGATGCATTTGCGCGAATGATGTGCGGTGAAAATGCATGAAGAAAACGAAGAAAAGGTAAAGATGACATCAATTTACCTCAAAAGGGCGCTTTACGTAGCTGCAGGAACGCGTGTAATATCAAAGGAAGCTGCAAGCTTTTTAAAATGTGCTTCCTGCGGCATGCGAGAGTTTTCGTCCCGATTCCAGCCTGGTAAACTAAAGGCCGTTACAGACTTCACTTTGTGATCTCTGAAACGGTGCTTTTTAAAATAAGAATAAGCAACAAGAAAGAACAAAATAAGCGAGGTTTCGAAGTTGAGTGCTTTTTTCAGTACCTGACTCAATTTGCTTGTATAAGTCGAGGAAATGCTTCCGGGGTTCTATTTCAGTATCGGTGCCTAAAAGATAGCTCAGGAAAAGTGGCAAGGCATGCACATGGTTCCCCGTTTGAGGCAGGCAAATTTTGCGTGAGTGCCAAACACTGCCACCTAAGAAGCCCTCTAAACCAAACAGTGTTCTAAATTTACTTGTGTTGCAGTTGTACTTGAGGTCTCCGAAAACACGTATAGCCACGAGAATTCTCGGAAATGGTGCGGCAATAGCGGAGTTACATGCATTGCACGATCCAAAAGCAGACCCAGCTCGCTTCCCTGCCTTCATCTTTTTCTAGCCTCGGCACTGCTCGTCAGCGTGCGATGAAGAGGAGCGATGAAGAGGAGCAAGTGTGCATACCCGCGAATAGGGCAGAGAAACGGGTTCTTTTTTGAGCATGTCACGACCAGACGGGAATGGCGACACCTCGGCCAACCCTGGAGACACCGAAAAGCCCGATGAAGACAGGGGATCGCTGTTTGGAATATCTCGCGTGCTCGCAGTTAGTAACGCTGTCGAGTATCGCAATTTTGATCGCGATGACATTGCAAACTTGGCACGCATGTTTACTAGAAGAGTTACAAAACTATCGAAGGTGGCGTAAGGGCCGTTTAAATGTTTGATTTAAGTAATCACTTTTCCCCTTCTGATTCGTGCATTACGAACTTCTGTAGCTAAGTGTTCGTTTGATATTATTGCGTTTAACGGAGCATAAACACTAGTGTCCCTTAGCGAAAATCGCCATATACTCCGAAGGGAAAAGGGCTAAAACGATCGACAAATTACAGTATGGAACTACCAGAATCTTGGCAAAAAAAATAGCTGTACGTTCCATGAAGTTAAAGGGAACTGCTGTAACACAACAATGAAAATGACGTCGTAGTAATTATTATTATTATCACTATTGACATTATCATCATCAGCTTGAATCCGCCTGTTGCAGGAAAAAAGCTCCTCCCATGTTTCCCCAATTAACCCGGTCCTCTCTGCCGCCAGGTTATGCCCTCAAACATTTTTAAAATGACGTCATGACCAAAAACGACTTTTAGTTAACTGTTCCGGCCGCGAAACTAGGAAGAAGCCCAGCCATTGAAAACAAATGAAAAAATGCCCCTACGCGGAAGCTATAAACTCGGTTCGCCAAAAAAAAAAAAAATCTCGGTCGCAGAATGGAAAACCATTATTCGGCGATAAATTTCCGCCGTCTCGTTACTCTGAAGCTTCATTGCGCTTCCACTGCTCGCTCAGTTCTTTTCATATGAAGCAACTCGAAGAATGAGAGACAAGTCATGATTAAAAAAAAGAACAGAAAGATGCCCATTATCGCTGAATGTGGAAGTTCGTCCGAGGTGCCCTCTATCGTCTATCCTCGTCGCCATGACAATGGAGTCGTGAGAGCCCTCTCGCGGCCGTTGGCACGAGTACCATCGTTATAGCCCGAAAGGCCTCGTCCATTTCGAGCCGGAAGTGCGAACAATGCCACGCCTCTTCTACAACAGTGGACCACGTGGAAGTTCTTTGCGATCCTCTCGTTCTATTGTGCTGCGTTCAGTGTACGCAGGGACAATATTACAAAAGCTACGAGTTTTCGAAGCACGAACCTAAACTAATTCAAATTCAAGCGTTGTACAGCGTTCGTGTTCCTTTGTCATAAGGGCTGCCGAGTGGGTTAGTAAAAAAGAAAAAAATAAGAAGGTCAGGTCAAACGAACACACTTGACTAACGAAGTCGTTGGAGACTAACCGCGTTAAAGAGCTTTGCCCCACATCCCACCCCTCGGATAACTATAAAGTTTTAGATGAGCACATACAGACGCGCCCACTTAATGTGAAATTCTGAAGAAATTGAGGCATCAAAAATGGAGCGACATGCGGACACAGTAAACTGGATGCAAAAAATGACACAACACAAATGAGGGTTCAGAAACTCCGCATAGGAATTAAAACCAAAAAAATCTCTATGACAATGGAAGGGGCCGCGCATTGTTAGCCAGTACTCATGTTAGCTCGCTGAGAACAAGAAACGCCGTTATATCTGCAACACAATGAGGTAGGCATGTGTCAGTTTGTTCGAAAGATGCTGCTCGACTTTTCGCTAACCACAAACGACACCAACGGCATCATTTCTCCGAAGCGAGATCTTTAACCATATCAAGTTAAAAGAAAACACAACATAAATATACCAAACAGACCAGGTGGTTGACCACTTCATCGGATATCATCCGAAGCAGAATCATTATCATTCTCGTCAACAAGATTGAAAGGCGGGCAATGATTCGGTCTCATGTATGCTTCTCTGCTTGTTCCAAATCTGCAGTGTAACCTTTGTGTGCGTGTGTGTACGTACGTATCATGTGATTATCAGTGTATCTATATTACAATCACCACCCAGCACCTGGAGCAGCATGTCAGGTGAATGGTAAGGCTAACACCTCGAACGTTCCATTCAAACGTCTCTCTGAATCTCTCCGTATACTACGTGGGCACTACTATGCTCGTTACTTATTTCTCCAGTTTTTCAACATCAACGAGTGTCACATAGCCAGACAGGCTCAGTCTTGCATAACCCTGATACCTTGCTCTTGCAACTTACCGTCTTTATATTTTCGCTCATGACACTACGAGTTTTATGTTAAAAAAGGTCTTCTGTTAGAAAAGGGGCATCTAATATTAACTTTGAAAAACCAAACAAACAAAAAGTGCCGCCATATCCACGAAGTGAAAAATGATGAATCGGTGAAGCTCCGTAGATAAACATGGTAAACCACGAGTCTTCCGTACATATTTCTATCATGTACCCCATATTCTAGTACACTATAATTTTGGCCACTCGATTTTTTGTTACAACGCTCGCCCTATATAGCGTACGTCACCGCACTAAATCGAACGATTGCCTTTCAGCGAATACACGCGCCATATGTGACATCATTCCTACTTTATAACATCTCCCATCTTTCATCATCAACTACAAGTACCGCCATCTAGTTTATAACGTCTTGCATCTTTTCATCATCAGCTACAAGCACCACCATCTAGTTTATAACGTCTTGTATCTTTTCATCATCAGCTACAAGTACCACCTTCTAGTGAATACTGCAAGAACTAAATTAGAGATAGCTACATACAGGGGACAGTACGGCCATCTAGTGAACATTGCAAGAACTAAACGAGAGGTGGCTACATACAGGAGATGCGCAGCCCACGCCTCAAGGAGCTTCGCCCCTAAAAGAACACTCAAGAAACACCAGCGAAACCTGTCCCAGAGAACTGCTCTACAATTTTACTTTTTCTTCCCTGTAATGGATGAGACCATATTATGAATCACCATCCTCTTCGAGGTTTGCAGTGTGACGTCAACCCACCACATTTTTTTTTCAATACAAAATAGCAAAGCGCCGTAGGAAAGTCGTCGCTCAGTGCAAGCTCCGAAGCGTCCAGCACGAACAGGATCAGGCGGCGCCATGAATATTTCATTGCCGGTCTGGAAGAGGAGAAATAGCGAGAGACGCCGCCACGCATTCTGCAAAGAACGGAACCTCCTCGCGTGCGCATTAAAGGGACGTACTTCTAACCTTAAAAGCCAGAGTGACCGCGTTTGCCAGCCTTCACGTATTTTCGAAAACACATTATTCCACGTAAATAAGTTATACTCAGCTTTGGCTCCTCTTCTAAGGCTACACTACTGACGATACTCCTCCCCCTCCCCTTCTCGCTCTTTCTTTAAAAATCGAATAAGGATGGTGTGCACACTCTGCCCTGTGTCAACTCTTCGGTGCAGCGAAAGGGAAGTTAAGGTTCAGTTAGGGTCGACTAGTCGTGAGAATCATCAACTGCATCTTTTTGTGGGAGTGGGGAGTGCATGTTTTGGCCTAAGCAATGTCTCATACTCGTGGTGACCGTCCATTAGTTCGTGCCCTGGACCGTTGCCTGCTGTGACCTCTCCCCCTTACACTCTCTCACCAATCACGTGGTTGCTGACAGTAAAAAAACGGCATGGCGCAGTCAGTCGAATTACCACAAACTTTCGCTGAACTCTCTCTCTCTCTCTCTCTCTCTCTCTCTATATATATATATATATATATATATATATATATATATATATATATATATATATATATATATATATATATATAATAGTATATGAAAATTTAAGAAAGAATAATAACATTGAGCCACGAAGGAGCACCTTCTTCAGATATAAAACCGCGAGCTCTTTTATCCGCCACTTACCGCTGGTAACGCCATTCTGGGGGATTTATCGTGTTTTCAACATTACCAGCGAGATGGCGCAATGAGCGCGCATCACCAGATATTCACGACGCGGCGACATGAACTCTCATCCCCGACGCGTACCTAGCCCAGTGAAAGGGGACAGGGGTGGACGCTCACGTGTCCGCGCAGTTATCTCGAGGTGGGGATAATCGTACGACTTTGGCTTTCACCGAAACGATTCTCTTGCAGTTACCGAACGCGCAAAGGTCACTGCTCTCGCTGCACAGTCTCCGTGTGCGAAAAAGGGCGTGCTTTTCAGACACGACGAAGTACCATCTGAAACACTTACCCGAGTAAAAAAATGTGGGGCACGTTTCAATCTGCTTGCCATTTGTCGAGTGGCGTTCCAATTTGTTGCTATCACATTCATTGCTTTGCCTTTGAGGAAAAGCTGTGGCGTTTTTAGATTGAAACAAATACTGGGCTCTAAACTGTATGCCTGATGGAAAAGAAAGATATGTCATTTGCATTCAACTGAAGTACCCCTAAACCGTCGAGTGGCTGAAATTTTGTAGTGGCGCTTCAGTAGTGCACGGGTATTCAGCAAACGCTTTCGTCGACTCGTCTGTCTATCTCTTCGAACGCCTATTGACGTCTGAGGTGAGACCACAAGGTGAGCACGCATCTGCTAGCAGAGAAGCACGCGAGAGTCTTATGGTAGTTTAGGGGTCATTTAATCTAGAGTGGTGTATTCCTGTCACGATATTTTCTCCCGAACTAGAGATATAGAGCCCCTCCAAAAAAAAAACTGTGATGGGAGATTTCAGATCGCTTTGGTTGACCTCAAAATAGTCGTTGTCTCGTCAGTTCCAATTCACACTTTCATCGTATAGAAGTACCTGAACCGGTAGCTGTGGCTGCGGAACTACTAGATCCTAAATTCAGAAGGATTGAAAGCTTGGCTATTTGGTAAACGTACTTGAACATTTTTTCGACACGGGGCTACGACGACTAGAGTGAGAGAAACGACGTAGCGAATCGCTCTAGTGTGTGATTTTATTTTCGTCCGCATCGTAGTAGTGCTGTGTCAAAACATTTTCAAGCAGATATTTGAACGAACAACCATTTACACCGACTCACGAGCTGCCGAGAGGGCCTTTCAGCCGGGTCTATAGCCTCAAAAAGGGCTGCGAGAGTCCCTAGCAGCGCAGACTGACTTCCTTGGGTTCTGACGTTATGCCGCGAAAAGCGAACCCCAATACCGTCCCTTACGGAAACGCCATACATGGCCCATATATAAGTTATATCTGGCCATATATAAGCATATATGGCAGCATATGTGGCCATATATAGGCATATATGGCAGCATATGTGGCCACATATAAGCATATATGGATGTATATCTGGCGGAGTCGGTTCATGTATGGGGTTATATACGGCCATATATGACGCGGTTGGCCCATATAAGGAGTCAAATCTGGCCAAATAAGGCACGGCCACACCATATATAACATATCAAGTGGATCCTTATATGTGGAAGTGCTCTCTTATTTGGGATGAACCACGTATATATTTAGCAACGTGATCACACTTTTATGCGAATTGTAATAAATAACAATTTGTACACAAAGCTGACCTGCTTGTTTTTCATAACAATAGGAGTATTAAATATATATGTTGTTTCTGTCATGCAAAAAAACCGAAATTTTAGGTCAGCTTTGTGTACGTTGCAACTCAGTTGAATGCATATATGCATGCATTCGTGTAATTTAACTCGTACATTTTTCATAGCATTTAGGTTTGAAACAATAAGTTGCAATTAATACGACGTAAATAATGTATACAAGAGCAGACATGTTTTACGAGGAAGGAATCGTGTCAAGTAACAAAACGTATTGAAGCTTCCGAACCTCGCTATTATTATAGAGCAATCCTATATAGTATTATGTAAAGACAAAATGCATGCAACTTATATTGTTCACATTAATGCATTGTTTAAAGTGGCAGCAAGAAAGAGTAATTTCAATGCACTTTTAGCTTCCACATCGGTGGACAAAATTTCTGATTATTTGAAAGTTTTGATGGCTATATGCTCCCTTCATATAACAAGATTTCTCTTAATCCTGTTGACCCCTCATCTGCGATTGCTTTCAGCAGCCATTTACTATAATTGCATGCGCAGTGCAATGTTTAAGGGAGTATTTTCAAAAACAAAAAGAACTTACGTGAATGCGACTTGCAGGCACTATTATGAGAACATTCAAGATGGAAGTTGTACTAATTTATTGCAAAAATACATCTTGCGTTTCCTTTGGCTACGTATAATGTTCCTGGCTGTGCACATAGTAAATTTATCGAAAATTTATGATTGCACAAGTGAACAAATAATTTAGTGTAATGTTTGCAAGCGTCAAATAAATCTCACGTCATAGACATGTACGTTAGGAAAGGTGCAACTGACTCACACGTGATACATATTTATTGGACCATGTAATGAAATGCTGAAGCTTTATAGCAACATTTAACGTAGGCTGCCGAATTCACAAAACTTCTATTTTGTGTCGGTGTGTCATTACTTAGTCGAGGTCACTAAAGCGCACGTGCCATCATCAGGATTAGCCTAAACATTGCCTTGTGAATACAATTAGTATGACACATTTTTTGCGGGCTGGCGTGATACCTAAGCCAAACTCTACATTATGTAAACAGCCCCTTGTTGTGCAGGCGCGTAACGATTCAAACTGCTTGCGAACATATCCTTTCAACACCAACACGGTAGTGCACTTACTTATAAGATATGTATGCCGGTACATACCCACCAAACTGCGCAAGTGCACACTTGCGCAGTTTGGTGGTATGTACCGGCATACCACCAAACTAAGTATAGAGATTCATCGGCACCCGGACACTGGCATTTCATTCAATGTGGCTAGATATTTTCGGCCATGTCAGAATGATATGAGTGTATTATTATTATTAATATTATTATTGTTATTATTATTATTATTATTATTATTATTATTATTATTATTATTATTGTTGCTGTATTTCGCAAAACGCCCAACAGCAAATCCATATGCTGTCATACTGCGTCGTTATGTAAGTTTTTTGAGATCAGTTATCTTGATGTTCTTTTTGATAGCATGCTGAATTTTTTCTACATGCATTAAATGTGCTGCCATGCGAGGCCTTCATTCTCTTCCTGTTGGCCCAACATCTCGCGAGAATCCGGTTCTTTTACAGCCTTCTACAAATTGTACACCGCGATATGTCGTGGTCAACTTGAGTACATATGCATATTTGATTTGGAATGGCCTTGCTAAATACAGCAGTAGCGCCACTGAGTGAGTCCAGAAAAATTTCATAAGTATTTACCCTCATCATTTCACTAGAATCCTTTCAACACTGCTAGAATATTATATTTGCCATCAGTTAACGGCCGGCAAAATCGCGCTGAGCTGTTATTTCTTTACAAGCTAGCTCAGGGTGAGATATTCTGCCCTTCTCGGTTGTAATAATTTTGAAACTCCGCGTAAGTTATCGAGAGAGAATCGACCGTTGCATGTACCTGCCAGCTTCTTTCAACACTATCCTTTACAGAATACCGAGTCTATCTAACGTCAACTTTCTCAATTCGTTATGTTTTTCATAGTCTACAGTCATTTTTTTTGTCAGTGAGGGCTGCCCTGTCCTAACGTAGCTTTGCACATGCACAGATTCTTCCCTTTTCCGTCTTTCAGGAAGCCTTCGCCACGGTTATGTATATTCTACATTATTTTTCAGTCCCATTCCATGAATATCTGCTCTTTTATTTGTTGTTTCCGTTGTGCGTTGATTTCTTTTCGACTGCTCGTTTTTGCTCTTTTTTTGCATTTCTGTGGACAGTCTGTAATGTATTGTTTGTTTTTGTTTTCTTTCCGCGCGCGCCAGCATGAAAGACCCTATGGTTGTTCTTGGGTAGGTTAAAAAATGATTGATTGATTATTGGTTGATTGAATATTATTATTATCATTTTAAATGCTTGCGAAATAAGATGAAAATTCCGCTGAAACGCGTCTTCGTAGCCAGCATACACGAAGCAGCGATTTCAGCTCCACGGAATGCCTGTCTCAAAGGTCTTGCACGTGCAGCTTTCTGGGCCCGCGGGAGGAAGTTGAAGTCCATTGTTCGAAAAAACTCGCCTGACTGCATTGGTTGCAAGGGGTGCGCACAGTAAAAAAAATACAAAAAAGGGCGCCCGTCGGATGAGTGGACACTTCGGAGAAAGTTGTTCGAAGAAGCGTGGCGCGTAGGCACCATGTAGCCCTGCCGTACGTGGCATACAACAGTCTGTCGACAGTCGACACAGCAGGAAAGAGAGTGCCGCGGCCCATTTCAAGTAACGACGAAGAAAATAGTTTGCACAAACATTCAGTCGTATGGTAATAACATTGCGTCAATAATAGTTAAAAAATGAAACGTCGCTCACCAATAAGCTCAGGAAAATTTAGTTCTAGTGAAAAGTGCGTAAATCATTGATCTCAAGGAGTAATGTAGTATCCATTGCAATATTCATTGTCAAGCCTGCGTGCACTGTATCCGTCCGCGTCATTGTTGTTTTTTTTTTTGCTCGCCGGAGTCATGGGTACCATGCTGATCGAGTTTGTTAATTTTCATTCCTTTTGCTCTTATTTCGTGTTCAACTACTGCTCCAATTTACACAAGATAATCGCGCAGCTCTCAGGAATCTACTTCGCTGTACGTGGCGAAATTGTGGGCGGACGTGGAAGTGTTTTTGTGTGCGTGTGCGTCTGTACGCTGCTGGATTGGCGATCGTCAACTTTTCGTGCGAGAAGAAAATGGATACCCACGCTTGCGGGCAAGCGTTGCTTCAAAACTTCTTCCTAAAGCAGTACGAATGCACGTGGTGGCTTTAAGGTGTGAATAGGTTATCAGGATTAACAGGCTCCTTGAAAGACAAGTCTCGGTTAAATGTTAAGGTAAGTTCATCATTTTCATTACCTTCGCACGTTGTTCATAAATATTATGATAACTCGAAAACATACCACATTGCATGCTTGCTGAGTAAATAACTTTATGCTAATCGTGGTTACGTCATTAGGCTGTTTTGTTTAAGCGATACGACAACACTTTCTTTTTTTTTCACTTGATCCAGACAGTGCTCTATTTAATCAAAAAGTCTACGCCAGGAAAATGTTGGTTTTGTGCCATTGTACTCTTTATAAATATATTGATGTAAATATACTTGTGTCTTATTTTTCTCATTTTAACGTTTGAGGAAAAACCAAGAATAAATTACAACTTGCGCAGTTACAAATAAAAAAAGAGTTGCATATCTCGAACTCCAAGGGTGTCATGAGATTTATGAGCCCACGTTTGAATTTGTCTTGCGTTTGAATTTATCTTTCTTCGTCTACGTTCTACTTGTTTTTATATTTACGTGTGTTTTGATAAAGACACGCAGTTAAAATTTTGTTGCTAGTTTGATTCTTCAAAGCAGGGTGCTATGTCACGGATCCAAATGGAAAAACTTAAGAATAGCCCGTAATTTAGTTTCCGCCATCTACAACCAGGGTGATATAAGTGTAAATTTGACTGCAATGCGTATATCACAGGCGACATTATCGTTACTGATGTCGCAAAATCGCGTGGTTACCTTGAGGAACTGCGCATACCCGCATACATAGTTACACAAAATAATGTGATGTCACGTTTTAATCCACGAGCACTGTAGATAGTTTTACGCAAGCCGACAAATAAACTGGTATGATGCATTAGGGCTTGCAATGTGTGAAAAAACTGGGGGACCGTTAAGCTCCGTTTTTCACAGTTGAACGTGATAGCAGTATCGATCCTGTTTCTTGTGCGTAATTCAATCACTTAGTGTGTACTCTTTATTGCATGATGCTACTTGAACAAATTTAATTGTGGAATAGTACTGTGTAATTGAGAAGGTTGAAAGTGTCTCAATGAAGGTTTCGCACATGGCTGCATTTTGTGTAAAAAAGGGGTAACGTAGTTTAAAGAACAAGAAGTATTATGTAATTACTGAGCTGCGCCAAAAAATTGAAATACAAAAGGAGGACACCTAGACGCAGCACCCACTGACAACTGAAACATTGTTCGAGAAAACAGACATACGTATATAGGCGGTTACGAGAACACGTGCGGTGAAAGAAAAGGATTAGATGAGCAGACAGATTGTATAAATGATGCGCTTCCAGGAAAGCTACCTCAGTAGCAAGCAACATAAGTGAGAGTTATGTGACACATGAATCCCCAGCTTTGTTTATGAAATACGCCTCTCCGATTTCCCGCGCTATACCATGTCACTAAATCTAGCTTTAACTACCGTATTCCGAACAAGGGCACGCAGCCACACTCTCAACAATATGATGATTGGTTAGAGAATGGTTGTTAATTCCTTTAGAGAAGCTTTGTGATCTACAATTATATAAATAAATTCTAAATAATACTTCCCACATGACAGCGCAGTGCCGTCCATCACACGATGTCCACACTGTGAAAGAAAATGATCAGATGTCTGCTCATCTAATCATTTTTTTCCACCTCATGTGTTGTCGTAACCGCATACATATGTCTGTTTTCTCCAGTGAAGTTTCAGTTGTTAGTGTGCGCTGTGTCCAGGTGTCTTCCTTTCGCACTTCAAATTTTTTCGCGCAACTAAGTTAAGATGAAGTACCAACTCGCCCAGCAGAACGTGCTTCTCAATATAATGTGTGTAAAATGTTTTAGAACTTTATGCACCCACTACGCAGTCGTGAGGAAATACGTGCAGTAACCAGTGTGCCTTTTGTAATGGTTGGCTGTCTTTAGACCGCGAAGTCACGTTGGTAATAACGTGTTGTGATGCTTGATGGCAATGCACGCTTGTATCATGCAATATAGCTGCGATATTAAAGGTGTCGTGAAACCTGCATGCAGGATACATGTATTTATTAAGCATGACAGTTATTTTCCTTGCATTTACAACAAGAGGAAGTTATTCCTGCTTTATTTCCAAGCAGATGCATAGCTGTGTTGTAGAGCACTTGCATGCCATGCAAATTGCCTGCATGATTTCGATCATCACTCAAACTCGAAAATTTATAATATTTGTTTTATTTGCATTCTCTCAATTTTCGATCATTGACAAGACGATTTTTCATGGAGAGCCACCGATGCCTACACCGGAATTTCTGCAGAATGAGCTCTTTACAACTGTTACGTTAATGATGCATTATTGGCAAAATGGAAAGCGGATTACGTTTACAAAGTACATTTTTAGTGTCCCGTTGGCAAGAAATATTGTTAAATGCCTCCGTTCCCACGCGCACAGAGACCTATAGACACCAGTTTTAGCAGTCGTTCTATAGGTCATTAGTCACAATACTTGTACATAACAAGCTTGCATACCAATCACTTTCGACCGAACTTCTTAAAAGTTGATTATCAACTCATTTAAGTTATTCAATGCACACGCAGTTCATACGGTCAATAGCAAGTCATATTTCGTTTTGACTGACTATGGACGCTACATTGACACACGAGAAAAGTTTTAAACATAACACACTGTGAAAGATATCTTTACAAAACTCAAATTGGGTTCTTTTATGCTATTTATTTTTGTCAAGTCGGAATCGATAAAGCGGAATATTTACTTGCACCGTACTATGTCTCAGACCATGTTGACCATAGGTTCAAGATAAGAATAATCGCATGCAAGACTGACGTGTTTCAAAATGATTTGTTACCAAAAAAAAATTACAAGATGGAACCAGCTGCCTTCTAGCATTGCCTCTACACTCCCAAATATTTGTTTTATTTCATGTTAGAATTGTTCCGATTTATATGTTAGAACATGTTCCGATTTATATATGAATTTCTCTTGCAGATTGTGATTCAGGTGACTTTGATTATTTGTTTGGCTGACTATGTATTTTTTGTATTCTACTTTTCGTAAATGCTCCCCCAATGTAATGCCAATTGGTGCTGTGGGTAATGAAATAAATAGATAAATAAAAAGTGTCGATAAGTAAGCAATAAATTTAAGCACAAAGAATGTATCTCTTCAGGAAAAGTGGACTAACAGTGACATGTGCCCACCACAAACTTTAAATATGATGCCAAGTTACATTTTAGCAAATTGTTGTTGAGAATAACTTGAGATATATTGAGGATAACTTAATTGAACAAGAATGTTTTGGGGTATGTAGCTGCCTTTGTTTTGGAGATGATAGTGACTGCATGCAGACCTTTCAACAAACAGGTATATTTCTATCTGAAGAATGATTTGAGCAGCTATATTTTTTGCCGGTGACACAGGCTGAACTAATATAGATGAATCATTTGAATGGTTTTATATAAAGGTATCCATATAAGGCCATATATGAAAGCATCCATATAAGACCTTATATGGATGCCTCTATATATAGCCATATATGGCCATATACAGCAGCACCCATATATGGGGATATAAGGCCCATATATGGCTATATCAGGATTTGAACATATCAGTTTATATACGGCCCATATATGGGGATTCCGTATATGGGCCAGATATGCCCAATTTCTGATGTAGCCATATATGGGGATTTTTATATAAGTCCATATATAGGATTTTTGTAAGGGGTGGCTCGTCATCGTGCGTGATGATTCACGTGACGCGGCGATGTGAGGCTTCGCAATTGTTCGAAACAGCTCTAGTTCGGCGATGCGCTTGTTGCCTTTCATGAAGCCTCTTAAACTTGTGGTACGGTCCTGGGCATGTTCATTCACTTTTTCTTTCTTTTTTACCCATTAATAAAGTGTATGCTATTTGAGGATATGAAGACAGATGGACTCAACATGTCCCGGATGCGGAGTGGTTAGCTTATCAACACCCAAGCTCTGACGATGGCCCGAGGACTGCAGTCAGGTAGTCTGGTGGACCACCGCTATCAATGACCCCAGCTGCGACGTGTCGAGCTCCTGGGTGTCCGGAAGGCTCGTGAGAGGACTCTCCGCACCGACGTGGGACTTGCCGAGAACGCGTAGAAGGGTGTTCTCATTGTTCACAGACACCTTATCTTCCCGCATACTGTTTTGATACTTTGTGTTTTTTTATTGAAACGAACACTCAGCTCTACAATGCATGAACCAACGTTTACACTGACTCACGAGCTGCCATCGAGCGAAGGAAAAAAAGTGCACAAAGACATTTTTCTCTTCACTGCAGGACCAAATAAATGTCGCATCGAATGAGAACCTAATAGAAGACGATTACTGTCACTTTAGAGTGGTCTTGGGCAATTGCATCTGGAAGCGACAATCGTTTCATCTGCTAATCATTTTGCTCTAAAAGCCGGCTGAGTGCAAGAAGTCACAGAAGCACAATCGGTGGGCTGTGAGTCCCCGGTCAGTTTCTCATCAGTCGTAACCAGTTGCAATTGTCCATTTGTTCTTAAACGCATGCTCCGTAAGTCTTCGTCGCACTGCACGAAAGTGCTCAGCAAAGGAACGCGCTTGACATTGCAACTTGCGTGCAGTGCAGCGAAATTTAACGGTCGCCGCTAAAATTCTAGAAAAAAAAGTGAAATGCGCGTTTCTTGGCATTTCTCTTGCTGTAGTAACCCTGTGCTTGATTCTGACGGAATAGAAGAATGTCACCCAATGGAATTCAGAAGTGCCGAAGGAAATTCATTCATTCATTCATTCATTCATTCATTCATTCATTCATTAGCATAAAATAATCTAATATTTCTACTCTTTCATGGATGATGACGCAGCCGACTTGCAATGCTGTCAGAATCGCACCAGTCCCAATCTTTGCCGTGCTGGTCAAAACTTGTACGACCAAGCATAGCCGATTTCGACATTCCTGGTGATCGAAATTTCGCGCCAGTAGGGCGATCTACAATAACGACAACAACAACGACAACAACAACCAGAGATAAAGAAAAAGAGGCAGCAAAGAAACTCCACAAAGTGGAGCAGCTTACGCGGGGCACATGATATATACATATATTATCACTAGCCTGCTTTAAATTTTGTCGCCTACATAGCCTTAGACGCTGAATGTATGTGCATGTATTTGACGCACGTGGTATGTATGAACGGTCAGATGCACACTTGGATAGCGCTAGAGTATCTTCAGCTAGACGGTAGTAAGATTTTCTCGATTAAATATGCCATAGGCACGGTTGCAAATATGCAACCGCATCTTCTTAGACATCTTTGTACTGGAAGTACATACTGCTCTTTCTTTACTTTACCCGTCACATTCAACACTAAAACATTCAGTAGTGTAGAAAAAAAATTGGGCGACAGATGCTGCGTTTTAATGTTCCCCTGGCACTGAACAAACTACGTCAGGGAAAAATGACTGCTTAAAATGCGGTGCACATGTGATAAGGGAAATACTTTTATCGTGACAATCGATCGATTGATTGATTGACATGTGTGGCATAACGTCCCAAAATCACCATATGATTATGGGAGACGCCGTAGTGGAGAGCTCCGGAAATTTTCACCACCTGGGGTTCTTAAACGTGCGCTAAAATCGAAGCACACTGGCCTACAGCAATTTTGCTTTCATCAAAAATGCAGCCGCCGCAGCCGGGATTAGATCCCGCGATTTGGGTGCCAGCAATCATGACAATCGAGAAAATGATGTTTAATTAGTTTTTCATAATTTGTGTGCAGAAAATTGTTTGTGTATGTAAACTATTTGTGTTCTGTTATACTTCGCACAGTTGTCGCAAATTTATGTAGCTATACACTGCTTGTGTATATTAGTCATCTGTGCATAGCATTGTTTACATACACTTCCACTTCTTGCACTTCACTTTTTTTACTCTCTGTCTCTTCAGCCATGATCTATATATTATTGTTTCCACATATCAGGGAAGCTGGGAAATATGTGATTTTTGTCACATTTTTCTAGAGTATTCTCTCATCCTTCGGGTGAAATAAAATTGAATTGAGCAGAACTTAATGTCTACAGCTCCATTGAGGTACTAGAAGTTGCACATAAGTCTACGAAGAGGGGTCGAAGTGGTGTCGCAGCGTCCTTCTTAAATTTATGGTACATTCGCGGTACAGCTGACGTACATTCGAGGTATATTTTTTAGGTACTTTTTTTATTTGAGGTACTGATACATTTTGTGTGTGCGCGCAAACGCGTGTGTGTGTGTGGGGGGGGGGGGGGGCTTGTGCATCTGCGTCACGACCATGCTTGCATTTGCTGCGTTCATGGCACGTAGTGGCGCTTATATGTTGACTGAACTAGCAGGCAGCACCTGCTCTTAACATCTCGCTCTGATCATCCATATTGCAACGCACATATATGCCATGAAAGCTAAATCCACCAAAATTTCTCAATAGCAACATTTCTGTAGGAAAAACCTGTCGAAATAGCGCCTGTCTAAACACCATAACGCAACGCCTCATGCGTCTCAAACACATAAAAAAAAATCACATATCACATATCAAAAAACCGAAGTCCGCTTTTTCGGTGAGGCGGTGAATGTGGTTGTAAGCTATTTTCGGAACCTATGCGGGCATGCAATTTGTATATCTTTCAGTCGGTTTGAATAAAACGCTTCGGTAATTTCGAAACCCACACCCACCGGTACGCAGAGGAGCCATTTTGTGTGGGAGAAAGGTGCCAGCCGTATTTCGTTGCTGGCATCACAGTAGTATACAGTTAGGCGCTGGTTGAATCACAAAGTGATCCGCACTTTTCGATGTTTTTGCCATCGAACAGTTGTAATGTGCGAAAAAGAGTTTAAGAAGACACAAAGAACAACCTTAAAGTGTACCTATGGGGTTGCGCAGTGTGCCCGCTGGGTCAGGGTGAGAGAAGGTTCATGACATTCCCCCCCCCCTCTTTCCCCAGCCATGTTGGTCAATCGCAAAACACAATAAAAGACACTTTGGCATTGTTAGTGATCACAGCACTCTCACAAAATCTCACAAGCCATAGGCGCGCAGGCTCGAAAACTATGGCCTAGTGTGTCCGGCAGTACGCGTCTGGTAAGATAGACCAAGCTCACTGAGTGGTTGATATTTGCTCCAACAGGTGTCACCAGACTACGATCCGATGTTATTTGATTATCTTGTAAGGTGACAACAAGCAAAGGTATACGAAAAAATAAAAAAAAAGAGGAATCGCAATGTGGCTGCACTTGCAATGCGGTTGTGTCTTGCAATGTGGTTGTGTCATTAAAGGTAAAGTTAGAGCCGCAAAAACGTGGATCGTCGCATTAGCACAATGGTGAGAGTGCTACAAATGGGTGTAGTCAAGAGCGTAGGTGTAGGTTAGGGGGCTCAACATCTCCCCCCCCCCCCCCCGAAGTTTTTCAATTTTGCTTACGCATATATACACGAACACACCAAAACAGAAGGGGTGGCACCCCCTATGTATGAACAAATTCCTGGCTACGCTGGCTATTCCTGGCTATTCCTGGCTATTGTAGCGGCGAGCCAAAGAGATAGCGCTCTTACTTATACCTCATCAATTACGCTCTCTCAAACACATACCACGATAATAAATTACTTTGTTTCCTTTTTGCCCTCGTGTTCCAGGGACATATCTCTCCTCAATCTCTTTCCTCCCATCTTACCTCCCTCACTTCCTCCCCATCTCAATGATACTTTACTCACTTTCCCATTTCTAAGCGTAGGGCAGCGAACCGGCCATGTGCCTGGTTGTCCTCTCTGCCTTTTGCTCCCCTTCTTCTAATCTGCCGTAACCCAATCAGAGTAGCATGTATGCCCCTTCGTATACGCCGCCAGAATTTTCCTTTCTTTTATAAATGGCATAATTTTTGTTCTTCAATAACAGGCATTATTTCCGTTCTTCAATAACGGGAGAACTTTTTGTTTGTCAGTAACCAGCAGAATTTTTACAGTTTTAATCACCGGCAGAAAGTTTTTCTTCAATAAATAGCTACTTTTTTTTCTCCCTTTACGGAACTGTGTGGTTCAGCGGCTAGGTAGAAGTGGCTGTAGTGGCTGACATTCAAACTTCGTAGCGAAGCAGCATTTTATGGGTGTAATAGGATTATGCGTTTAAATCATAAAACTTCTTTTCGATACACTTTTTCACATGTTAGTGCGTAGACAAGGACTGTTCATGACAAACAGACGCAACAAAAAAGAGAATAAGCTGTACGCAATGTAATGAAAGCACCGAAGCAGCGTAAATTGATGTGGCTGCAGCGACCTAGCCGCCGGAGCCACCGGCATTCATATTTTTGCAGCGAGAGCTGGCACGACGCGTTCCGCGACTTTAAAACAGGGTTATACCACGAACGAAGTTTCGCGCACGATTTATGACTGCGCGCTTCGCAGTATACTGCACCGCCCGTGCTGAGATGGAAAAAATGTATAAAGAAGAGTTATTTTAGCCAAAAACTTTCGCAGAGACGTGTAGGCAGAGTGAAAAATAGTATAAATCAAAATTCTGGATAAATGAGTAAAAAAAAAAAAAAGCTCGAGAGGACCATAATAAATCTACCTTTTCCATTTTCTGGTGCTGCACTCAATAGTTTTGGTAGGGTTTTGGTAAGGGCTGAGAGGACCAGTATTGCTAGAACAAAAGCCTCCGTGATCGGGATGTTTTGCGACTTTGCCGCTAGGGGAAAGGTGCATGTGGCTTGCATGGCTACAGGTGCCAAGTGACCATGTATGCGTGTTGTAAGCGATTCCGTGGCTAATGACATTCCTTCTCTTCAACGGAGAAGGAAGAAGTACCGCCTGGAGTTTTACATAAAATAGTTAATCGCAAATTCAACCTCGTGCGCCCCCTTTATGTAAGCTATCTTTCCAGAGGGAAACGTGGTACCATCGCTCTGATGCACTATCTACGCCAGAACAGACACGTACAATTTTTCCTTTTTTTCCTCAGATCATTGCAGGATGTAATTCTTTGCCGGTACCTTAGAACCTGTGACAATCTGATTGACATGTACTTTTCAGCATATTTTTATGAGCATCGTGTAATAATTTTGTTATAACACTTTGATTGTGTATGTATATGAATGAATGTGTATACTTCTTTCGCATCTATATGTGTTTACTGAGTGTACAATTTTGTATGCTCGTCCTGCAAAGATCACAATGTGGTCCGCAGTATGTACTAAATGAATAAATAAATAAATAAATAAATAAATAAATAAATAAATAAATAAATAAATAAATAAATAAATAAATAGTTTTGCATTCACTCGCCTTTATTTTTTATTTATTGCACTGTTTCATTCCTTCCCGCCCGGGTGAAGTAGAAAACCGGACAGAGTCTGAACAAGAACTGAACTCGGCAACAGTTTGCAGTTTGAAACCTTTCGGGTGGGCCACGGTGATGAATGCCAGCCGCTATGCGTGCGAGCGTATTACTGTCCCCCCTTTTCCTACCTCCTTTCTCTTAGGCCTTCCTTGTTACCTCCTCTCCCAGCGTAGGCTAGCGAATCGCTTGAAGCCTGGTTAACCTCTCCGCCTTTTCTTTGCCTCCCTCACCTGGAGAGGGTGGCCTGTCCTTTCCACTTCCCACCATTCCTCACCACGCTGACTGCCCCCACGATTGCTTCGCCATGTTTCTTTGTGGTTTGCAGAAACAAGCACATTTGGTAACCGCAAACCACTCTATATCTCTCTTACTCCTTTTGTGCACTATGTAACGTAACGTGAGAGGTAACCCGACGCTATGCCGACTATGGGGCACGTGGCATGGCCTGACAGATGAGCTTAGGCAGGAGCTTAGTTCCTCCACTTTTTTATGGTATGCCTTGTGTGGCGGGCTGCTCGCGAAATACGAGCAGGCAGCCACCCGAGCAAGCCTGATACAGAGTACGCGAAGAACTTTTTAAAAGAAATTAGGGCTTCGCCCGCGACGCGAACCACACGGCTGTGAAGCAACGCCGCCTGTTACAAGTGTCGGGCGGATCGCGCCTGGTTTGCGTTGGAGTATAACTTTATGGGATCCAAGGGCATCAATCTTCTCTTGCAAGAGATTTACCGAGAAAGAAAACTCCATTAATTTTTAGGCGGGCGCTCTCCTGTGATGAATCAGAGATACTACGTAATATATTTTGCTCGTTGTTTTTAGTTACGTTCGCGATTTCGCCGCTGGCATCGTTTCAGTTGTTCCTTCGCGCTGCAAGTCAGTATAAAATGCATATCGTGGCGACCGTCAATCACATCATTTGCGAGTGTCACGACCCACGCTTGGCGCACGATTGTTTTAACAGTGTAGCAGTGTAGCAAAACGTTGTTTGTACGATGAACCAAACATTCACGCATATCCAATGAAGTGGATGCTCATGATGGAGGGGAGCTACGTCCTAAGGTCCACATTGTCGACGTTGAAGTCACCGACTAGTGTAAAGCAAGGGCAGATGCACGGATGGGCGGATGCATAGACGGACGGATGGGCATACGAACAGACAGTCTATTTTCAAGCCGCACGTGTGCTCTGCTGATGGTTTTGAGCCCAGGTGTCTTGCACCTGCGCTTCGACTGTGCATGGCACCCGGATGGATTGAAGCGGCGTAGACATCGCGACGTCCTAAGGCGCTTCACTCCTAAAAAAAAACAAAAACGATCATAATCCTAAACGGTGTACGCACCACAGAAATTGGTTAGTTCTCGCTACTCGCGACAGGTCGTCTGAAAAAATGAAGAAGGCAACAGTTAGCCTAACGACAAGTGGCTGCGAAGTGACATCGGCGAGCTGAAGACCCCCAGTACGTGCAACGAGAAACGAGTACGTACAACGAGGCTGCGAGAAAACCCGAGACGATGAGAGACCTACGCGAACAGCGACGTGCCCATTAATCTATACAAGAGGCACGAACGCTTTGCTACAGCACAAGGTTGTGTCTAATGGAGTTCGGACACCTGTGTCATGTCTGCGATTGCATGCGGTCTAACGTGAACCTCCTCTGCTCCGATAATAAAAGATAAAAAAAGTGGCGTCTCCTAGCTAAAGCCCACAAAAGAAACTATAGAAGCAACCTGTACCATCGAGATAAGGTCTACAACAAGCTAGAAGCATTCGCACTAGCCTCCAAAATTATTCATTTTCGATATTTCGAGCCTCGCGTAGTTTCGTGCAAACATGGCCAAGTATTTGCACGAAGGTAGAGGTGGATCATATTCACAAGAGACTCCCAAACGTCGCCGGCTTGGTGGCTACCAGTTGCAAGTGGAAGTCATGTATGACATAATTTACATGCCTACCACTGCAGGTGCTGGCATTGCAAACGTTGGTGGTGTCGTCGTTACGCGACTACAAACAACATACTTGCATCTTATTGCACATAACATTTCTACTTGCGTTTACTGTGTACTACACCCATGCGCATCGTTACGTTGTGGTGATTTTAAATTGTCACATCAACCTTCCTGATTTGTGCTTCACATATAATCGATTCCCACTGTACGTGAGATCTGCCCATTTTTTTTCTTTCCCTTTTCCCCTTACCTCCGTGAGGAGGAGCAGGCTAGAAATTTGCTTTTCTGGCCACCTTCTCTTTTTTCTTCTCATTAAACATCTCCTTCGTACAACGCCTCGGCTCCTTTCCTTCACATCATTGTCTGTTAGTTCTCAATACTATAATGTAAAACAAAAGGAAACAAGCCTTCAATTTTACAAGTCTTTCCTTCAAAGCAGGAAAATAAGGGTTATACCAGCTACAGAAATAAGCATAGCTCAATTACAAATATTAACAAAGTAACACAAAATATGCCGCTTCATACAAACATACATGTAATCAACAAAAGCTTGCAACACGAGGGACAACAATTGGTCATAAATAATTGCAAAATGAATTTCAATATAGATCTCACAGTATACAAGATTTCAATGAAACAAGGAAAGCTAAACGGAACTAATTGATGGATTATATAGCTATGATTACAAATCACAGCAGGTTAACCAAAAACTTTAGAGCCTGCGTAGCCCTCTATTGTGCGAATGGTGACCTAAGCTCTAATTAATTTGGGAGTAACCATAGCAACGCTGTCGATATACAAGCTACACTGCGAGACGCGTGTTCTAAATGAAGTAGAGGTTAAAAAGCTTACAAAGGAGAGACACTTGTTGTTACGAGTTGCTACGAGCTGAGAGGAAATCGACGTACGTGCTTCTTTCTGTTTAATATAGGGTTGGCTACAGAAAAAAAAAATGAAAGAAAATGCTGAAGCGACGCCGAGAGTTCTCAGGTAAGTGTAACGCAAGCGAGGATCCAATTAAAGCGCGCTGACTTGTTGCTACATCGTTTGGGGACAAATAAATAAAAATGTGCGGATGAGCTGGCAAAACGCGGCTTATATAGGGAGGTACTTCAGACATTAGACGGCTCAGCGAGAAAATATAAAGGGCCTGCGTTTCTTTGGAATGCTGACTGTACTGAGAGCGGCTGCAGAGAACGCTGTACTTGCGAAACGGGAATTTGAATATCGCGTCGAAGAGACGGTAGAACACAAGCTGTAACACGTGCGCGGCTATAGGAAGGGTGATGTCGAGTTGAGCAAAAAGTGAATAATTATTAATAATAATAATATTAATAATAATAATAATAATATTAATAATAATAACAATATCAGGTCTTCCACGCCAATGCAAATTATGATTATGAGCCAAGACACGCCATAGTGGGAGGTTTGCGGAACTTTCGGCTTTTTTTTTTATTGAAATAGAAAATAAACGAAGGAGTTTTTGTCACCGTTACTTGGCGACAGCTACCCCTTTTCACCTAATTGGTACAAATAAAATTATGAAAAAAAACAATAACATATATACAGTCCTACATGGGTGAGAGCAAAACTTTCGGCTGCCTAGAAAGCTTCGAGCGCCTTCTTTAACGCTCACTCACAATAGAGCCCACGGGCATTCAGCGTTCCGACTGCACCATAATGCTGCCCGCCGCGGCTGGGATATGATCCCGCAATCTTCGGGTCAACACTGACACGGTTGCTTGAAGCACTGGCCGTAGTAAGAAAATAGAACGTCTTCGCACTAAAGACGAAGCTTATAAAATCGATCGCAAAAGCATCACGCATCTATCGAGGGCGTAATGCCAGTAGTGTTTGTTTGTCGGGTTTAACGTCCAAAAAGCACGCTATGATTATGAGACGCCGTAGTGGAGGGCTCTGGAAACTTCGACCACATGGGGTTTTTTAACGTGCACCCAAATCTGAGCACATGGGCCTACAACATTTCCACCTCCATCGGAAATGCAGCCGCCGCAGCCGGAATCCGAACCTGTGACCTGCGGGTCAGCAGCCGAGTGCCTTAGCCACTAGATTACCGCGGCGGGGCGCCAGTAGTGTTTTTCGCGGACTTTGCTGCAGGTGTAGGAAAAACTGGGATTTGATTCAGCGACCTTTAGATCAAAAGTCAAGCATTTCTAGAGTTCTAGAAAGAAACAAGTTAATAAGGCGTTTTTTTGCTGCCAACTAAACAGAATGGCAAAATGCGGTATCGAGAGCATACGCCCGTATACGTATACACACAAACTTGCCTACTCGCTCGCGCACGTATATACGTGCGCACATACAAGCACACACGCACACACACACTGACATAAGTGTTCAGCGAAAAACAGCAACCAATGCCACGACAGTCACTGTGGCGTAAAAAGGCCAAAATAACGTTGCTATTCCAAAATCAACGCAGCCCACCTCAGTTACACAAATTAGAGGCTTCTTTCCCGCCTGCCACGTATGCACTCCAGCTCGTCGTTTCAATTCAAAGAGAGAGAAAAAAGCAAGCCATTGAACTCCATCAAACACGGCCAAGCAGATCTTTGGAGCTCGCAAAACCAGCAGGCTTTCAGTGACAAATCTTGTGAGACGCCTCCAGAGTTAAAGTAAGTTGTGTAGGTACAACACTATTTCACGAGTTGAACTGAAAGAAATGAAATATTGAAACAAGATTCCGCAGAATAACAAAAAAAAAACTGCGAAGAAGTGAAACTATCACGTAGAAAAATAGAGCAAATAGAAGGTGACAGTAGCGCCGCCATTGTATGTCGTGGTTTGTAACGTTGCACATGACGTATGCGGTACGTGCAAAGCGTTACAAAGTCCACTGAGGATGAAAACTGCTGGCGTCTGCTACACACGAGAAAAAAAAAAGAAAGCAGACAGCCTGCAAACAAAAAATGCAGGTGCGAAACTTCTTGTTTGCCTGTTTGCCTTCAGGATGAACAAACAAAAATTACCTCGTGAAACCAAATAAAGAAGCAACGTTGTTCACACCTTTCTCTGTCTCCCTTCTTTCATTTTCTTGTGTTGGAGTCAGACTCGCAGCTAGATCAGCGAGCTGGGGCACTGGTTTCTTGGCCCCTCGCTCACTGCAGATACGAAACTGGCGTGGACTGGAAGTCTTTTGGCCCGTCGACTTCGCTCAATGTTTGGGCAGTCGCAGTGTACATTTCTTGTCTTTTTATTCGATGGCACGCCCGCTTATTGGGAAGGGGCTTAACGTCAACATCATTTCTCGCGAAGCCCGCACCGAATCAACAAAGGGCATTGCTTCTTAATCAGACGGGAAAGCTGTCACGTCCGACTTACACAAGTCACACTTCGCCTCCTAGCGTCCATCGTTAAGTTGACGGATCGAATCCAGTTTGATGCTGTACAGTTCAAGGAAAGGGAGAGACTCGGGGGCTTTGTTCGACCTGGACATTAGCACCGACAACGCGACCACCAAAAAAAAAAAAACGTAAAAGAAGATGTAGGCAAAACAAACTAAGGTGACATACGTTTATGCAAAAATAGCCTTTAAGTGAGGTTCTATTGGTTGATAGACAAGGGGAGTTTAACGTCCCAAAACCACCATATAATTATGAGAGATGCCGTAGTGGACGGCTCCGGAAACTTCTACCTCCTGTGCACCCAAATCTGAGCACACGGGCCTATAGCATTGCCTGCATTTTCGCCTCAATCGAAAATGCAGCCGCCTCAAGTGGAATTTGATCCCGCAACCTGCGTGCCAGCAGCCGAATACCTTAACCACAAGACCACCTCGGTGGGGCGTGGTTTTATGGAGACAATGTTTCTATGGCAAAAAGAAAATCGTATATTACAGAATTTAGCATCAGTTAGTGATATCGTTCACGTAACCCGATCTAGCCACAGTTTAGTCAAAATTATTCAACATTAGATGAGACTGCACATCATTTAGCGAAGACAAGCCAACGCGTGGAAACATTAACCATTGGCAACCCATCAAATATTGATACTTCTCATGCCAACAGTAAACATGTTTTTTATGGGCTGATTGAATGGTGCTCTTACTCTCGGCGGAATCGTAACCTTGCAGTATTCCTTCTGCGCCGACTATGAACGTTTTTCACGTCATGAAGACTGTGTGAGACGTTGCATATACATCCATGAACTCGTTCAGTGATTTTTGTCGACACGGTCTCATGAAATGTGAGGCGCGCGGGACGGCTTGTTGCTCTGCCATAGTAGAGCACCAAGTACTCTAAACGGCTAACAACATTTTTCAAACACACCATGCAACATGGTTGCTCGTATAGCACTGATTGTATGAGAGAAAAAAAAAGTTTTGCCCCAAAGGTGAAGCAATGACTGCGATAGTAACAAATCGAAATCTTATACGAAGTAAACATAGGTGATAACTCCTTTAGCATCCCATTTCGCGTTACTCTACGAAACGAGGCGTAAAAGAATACAGCCGCCGCAGTAAGCGAAGAGGTTTTCGTGCAGTTTGCCGCCTCTCTGCGCAGAAAGCGCTCAGAGCACAACACGCACCAGGGTAGAAGCCGTCTACTTATACATGTCCAGATAGCGCATAACGGCGCCACTTTGTTCAAAGTTCGCAGTTCCTACCCCGAGCGACGCAGCTTCCCGCCCCATCTCCCCATAAGTTACTACTTCCCCGAAGGAGTACACACTAAACGAAAATGACCTGAAATAACCTCAAAAACTGGGTAAACCATTTGTCCTCTAGCGCACTACCTTTCCTGGTTTTTTTTTTTACCACCTACTATCGAGGTAAAAATTTACTCTCGTGCTAACTGAGTTTTTGAACGTAGGGAGAGTAGTAATTATTTACCCCAGTGAGGTCTTGAGCGAGTATAGAGAGAGTAGATTTTTACTGCCTTCACAAGGTTTTTGACGTGATTTCTGGGAGTTATTTCCGGTGGTAAAAATAAAAATTGACGGGTGCATTCACCCAGAGCCGACAAATTTATTAAATAGCAGAATTCATTGAACTTATTAAACGGCAGAATTGGTGACACATAGATTCACATACAGCCAAACACGCACACACACAACAAATGCAGAATAATACACCACTCGAACAGACTGCACGCGTTGCTCATCTATACACTTTGACAATCCGGTATATATAAGCACGACTTTTTGACCAGCCCTGTAGTACCGGTAGGAGAGCTTTTTTTTGCATTGATTAACAACAACGGTTGAAGGTGCAAGCGTAAACTTAAGGTGGGCTGCAGGGCACTAACTGTCACACCTACCTTTTATAGTAAATCTACCCGATCTCACCTTTTCGAGTATCCAATAATTACTTCGCACACCGGGCTCTTGGCCCCACGCGTGTTAGCACTGCTGATGCACAAGTCCATAAAATATACCTAAGTACGCACAAACCATGGTAGCTCAATGATTTTCATTGAGCGACGGTGCACAAACGCAGTAGCAGCACGTATTCATCACAACGGGCGTAGAGGAGCGGTGCACGCCTGCACACAAGCTTCTTACCGACGGCGTACTAGGCCTTTTCGAGGAGCACTGCTATCCGATGAAACACAGCGGGCGATCACAGAACACATATCCTGTGCGAATTTCGTCGTCATTTCATACACAAATGAACACGTGACCGCTATATTACGGGAACGGGGTGGTGTATGCATACTTCCAACGAAAGATCACCGTCCGGGTTTTCTTCGTGCTCACCGGCAGCCGCTTGTTGGTTCCGTCTGTCTCGTATATATCGGCTTCGCGCTACATGTTTGAGAACAGTTGGTGCATGAGATGGGCGATTCGAGCAGCACTTTACTCATGCAGACATCGCCTACTGTGGAACAAGATATATGCGATGCTTCTTTCACCTGCCCCGGTGACACACTCCCACTGGTCACTGGCGGCCGCGGCTCGGTGCTGACGACAGAGTGAAGCACTTTGCTTATTGCTTCTCCAGTAGGCAAGCACGGACAATGACACCAGATTGATTTTGTTACCACTGGCAGATATTCGCGATTCGGCTCGGATGCAAGATATCCGCGACGTGTAGGTTCGGAGGCGCTTGGAAGCGCACAATCGCTCGATGATGTAGGAAACACGTGAGATCCATCAGCCCAACGAGACACACAGATATAGAGCTTCTTGCACCGTCTGTCTCCAAGGCCACCACCGAGCAAAAGCCAACAATTTGCGAAAATATGCAGGACAACTTTCCACAGCAGGTTTTTTTTTCTTTTTTTTCCTTCTTTTGAGATCCCCCCCCCCCCCCCCCCCCGTCTTTTTGCTTTTTCGCTCACAGAATGCTGTTCTCGTTTGTTGTGCTTAAGCTGCCCCCAGTTCCAGTGAAAGTGCGTTGACTCGAGGTCAGTTCTGAGGCACGGCGATACCCCCCCCAAAAAAAAAGATCTGTGGTCCTCGCGTACCTTCATGATTCACTGAGAGCGTCACAATGGCGGGCATGGGGCAAAAGCCACCGAAGCAGCTGTACTTTGCAGTCACGTGGTAATAAACTCTGAAACGCAGGTTAAAAATCACGTGATGGAAAACTCCCTATGTGGTAAAACTGGATTTTGACATCCTTTTACTACTTGCTTGAGAGGTGGTGGTAAAACTATGTCATGTACCATTTTTTACTCCTACACGAGGTAGTAATTTTAAACCCGAGAGAGTTTTCGGAGGTTATGAGCCGCCAAAACCCCAAACTCGGACAGTTTTTGCTTACAGTGTAGGCCAGCATCTCATCTCTGCTTGTGCCGCGCCCGTCTGCCACCGTCGTGAGATTTAGCTTGCACATTAAAGATACGACGAGCGAAGTGCTGTTATCAGTTTGGGCATTTTACGGAACATGAAGGCGACGGCGCGAGTACCGCTTGTGTGTCAGTTTAGATTTTACCGCTATACTGTATAACAGAACTCTCGCACAAAAAAGGAAGCACCCATATTAATGATTATTGGGTTATAACGCCCCGGAACTACAATATGATTATGAGAGACGCCGTAGTGGAGGACTCCAGAAATCTGGACCACCTGGGGTTCTTGAATGTGCACCTAAGTAAGTGCACGAACCTGAAGAGTTTTTCGCACCACTGAAAATGTGGCCGCCGTGGCTGTAACTGATTCCCGTGACCCACAGGTCAGCAGGCAAGAACCATGAGCACTATAGCACCGTTGCGAGTGAAGGCGAAGGATCAGAGAGCGACATCGAAGCATCAGGCAACAAGCCCGTGTAACGTACGAATTGATGACGGTGGAACTTGTCTGAGAATCAGATGAACCTGAGTGTTAGTCAGCTTGGCTGGTTAAAATGTTGGCCGAGCCTGAAGTGGATTGGATGTGTAAGATTTCCTTGAAGTTATACTCCTGGTGGAGCAAGACAGAATTAAGGATTCGCTAAACATTAGTCTCAATGAGACCGGACGAGTAAAAAAAGTTTGCTGAGGCCGATTTTATAAAGTGCGCCCACAGGAACGAGCAAAATAGATTTTGCGAGCGAGTCGTAAGATGGAGTGAGTTACGTTGAACGTTTCTGTCCTACGAAAAAAAAAAAAAGAAATCTCTTCAGAACAGGAAGGCGTGTTTTGAAACTCAACCATGCTAGACCGCCTCTCTTTTCACAAGTGTCATTTGTATTCTTTCATTTGACAATTTCATTTGCACATTGACTTCTCACGCGGACTTCCCAAGTTTCGTAAGTACAACGGCAGACGTCGATTCAAATTGAGTCATAGGTGCCACGATACAGAGTAGTCCGAATACATGAAAAAATGTACGAACAAAATTCGAGTGATAGCGCATGAAAATGGAATACAGACTTACGAGTTACTAAATAACGCATACATAAACTGCTGTTACGACATTGAACCACCACAGAGAAGCACTTCCGTCCTCTCCGGGTTATTTGTTGGGAAAATGCCCGGATGTATACGTAACACGTAGAAAACAAGAAGATTGAATGCCTATTCGCGTTGCACTCTCTAGCTGGTATTATGTATACAACACATTACGTAACCCCCTTTCCCTTTTTTGCTGGCCCAGGATAGATACATGTGGGGTCACTGTCCTCCGTGCCATGCTTAGAAATCCAGGAAAAAGTTCGATAGATAAATGCCAGCAAATAATGAAAAAGGAACGAAACGGAACTCCACACGCAAAACGTATCAGGTGATTCCTGGCGATGTTCAAACGCAGTACTCCGTAGGGTCTCACCAAAAATTTGATCGAGCTGCATGGCAGTGTCTCTAGAGACTTTTTCTAAAAAATACGAGGCCCCCAGACATATCAACTGAGAACTGTATTTCATTTTGATGCAGACAGGAAAAGAAATGGAAGCGGCTTGGAAAAGAAGCTGCGAGATGGCTTGTTTATGGAGATTTGAGTGAAGTTCATGTTGTTCTGAAGTAATGTGAACCAGTCGGCACAGATAGCGTGCTGCTTCGTATTAGCAGTTTTTGAGAAATATAAAGCGGCTGTCCTAGCTAACTCACACAACAAGTAAAAAAATAAAAATATAAAGGGACATGTGCTACATGCTATAGGTCGGCGAACTCATTCTTGAGCCCACACACCTGGGCTCACTAACACTGAAATTGACCCGTGAGTTTGAGTCAGAGACTTTGATTGAGTAATACTTCAGTGACGTTGATAATAACTGGAGTTTAACGTCCCGAAACCACGATATGACTAAGAAGGGCGCCATACTGGAGGGCTCCGACAATTTCGTCCATCGGGTGTTCTTTAGCGTGCACTCATATCACACAGTACACGAGTCTGTACGGTTTCGCCCTCATCGGAATGCAACCGCCGATGCTGGGATCGAACCCATGACCTTCGGGTCAGCGGTCGAACACCCTAGCTGCTACACCAACGCGGCTGACTTTTGGTAAAATTGAGTGCCCAGTGATTCCGGTTGAACCAAATTTCCCTCGGGGTGAGTTCGAGCGAGTGCGGTTAAGGAAAATCCTGGCGAGTCTGAATCTGAGCGAGAAAGCGAGACCAAAGCGCAAAATATATTTACTGCACCACGCTGACGACATCATGAAGTCATGAGCGTGGGGTTGTTCGTCATTGCCCAACGCAACTGTAACTGCGCACATGTCGGCATGTTTCTAAGAAGGAGCCCCTTTTAAATAACACAAATTCAACTGCAAGTGAACGCTATATCAAGTCCATTTCGTTCTTCGTCAATGGGGGTTGTGTCTTTTACATTTATTCAGGATTGATCTTCGTTGCATGAGTAAAAAAAAAAAGGAGTTCAGGAATAGATGAAGACTTGAAGACATGAAAAATTCTTGAACAGGATTTCCTCAAATAATCTTGACCAATCTAAAGTTTTAACATGAGCTGTGGCCGTGTTACAGGCAGCAAGGTGGAGATAAAAAATCCTTGAAGACACTCTTGATCACCGGAAAAAAAAGTTTTCTACTAGTGGTCTCCTGTCTCTAAGACATAGAAGACAGCCCAGGCTAACACAGTAGACAGCCCAGGCTGAGAGCCTGGAAGACAGCACCGAGCTCCAGCCATCGGAGTAATGGAACACGTCTGGATGCCGTCTGTGTGACGTGACGCCACCAGGCGTCAACAAGAACAAGCTAAGAAAAACAAGCATATTTGCAAACTCTTAACTTTCTTTATTGTTCAGATTTATGAAAAAACGTGAATGTAGCTTAATCTGCGTGCGTGAAAAGGTGTCTGCTCGTGTGTAGACAACCATAGCGTCGTGACCTCAGCTATCTCATCATTTCGCTAAGCAGCATTCTTCTCTGGACAGCGAAGCAGCCTGCGTCGTATTCATCTGCGATGCAGACCCAGCAAAGCCGTCTATTTCACCAGCTACGTCAGAATTAGATGATTCTCGACATGGCCACTCTCCACTCAGCTGCCTATTGAACCGTTCATAGTGCGTTCTAGAACCTAAGGCAGCAAATGCTTTGAGAAAGACTAGGCCACTTGTCCAAATGATGGCTTCAGCGACGACCCCGTGTTGCAAGGATATTCGATCTCTTCAAACTTTCGTCTTCGCCTAAAGTTGTAATATTGTTGCATACGTGGACACATCACTGTGCGTAGGGCAGACCCGAGCTTTCTATTTAGTCTTCTTAAGCCATAATAGCCTTTTTTTAAAACTTTCGAATCGCTGTTTTACGCAAAGCGTCCTGATTGATTTGTGGGGTTTAACGTCCCAAAACCACCATATGATTATGAGAGACGCCGTAGTGGAGTGCTCCGGAAATTTTCAGCACCTGGGGTTCTTTAACGTGCACCCAAATCTGAGTACACGGGCCTACAACATTTCCGCCTCGCTCGGAAATGCAGCCGCCACAGCCGGGATTCGAACCCGCGACCTGCGGGTCAGCAGCCGAGTAGCTTAGCCACTAGACTACCGTGGCGGGGCACGCAAAGCGTCCTGAAGTTTCTGGTTTCCGTTTCTTCTCGCTGAACTATAACTGGGAGTTTTTTATCAAATAAAGAAAAGGGAGATAATTATTAGCTCATTTTATGACACTACGTGGGGTAAGACGTAGTTATCAAATGCGGCATGGAGCCTACGTCATTCATCAGGCTACACGTTAAGGGCAAACGGTAAAAAAATGAAAATAAAGTAATGGCCCAAGCTACTAAACGCAACACCTGACGCAGCGGCCGCTGGCAGGCTGCGAGCATCACTAACTGCCACTAATGATGGAGTCTCGGAGCGAAAGGCTGCGGTGCTGGGAAATTGGGATAATTACTGCTCCGTCATTATGCTCAAGATTAAGACAAAAAACTAGAATATACCGCACAAAAGCAATCAAAAGGTGTTCCTTGAAGACGGCGTCTTTCATTTCTTTTCCTTCTTTAGGTTGATAAGCGGCATAACGTGTGGTCTCCTCATGTACAGTCTGCGCCACGCGTTAGGCCTATAGTTTTTTTATTATCAAACCTTTCGTTTTCTAACAAAAAGTAGGCTATAAAGCCATCACTTCATTCTGGACATGTCAAATTCTTCATATTTGCATAAAGAAATATTTAAGTTAAAAGCACATCATATGCAGACAGGAAAAATATTTAATCACTGAAGATGAAGAGAAGCATATTCAAGAGGCGTATTACACAAGTAAAGAGCTGCCCTGATACTCGGCTATTTTGAGGCAGTCACTCAACTCAGCGTATATATTTAAAGGGATACTAAAGCCAAGTATTAAGTCCACGTTGATTGCTAAAATGGCGGTCCAGAAACCTCGTAGTGTTACTTTCTTGCCAAGGAAGGGGCTATTTTGAAATAAAATCACGTTTTACTGCTCTGCATTGGGTTAGCGCACTTCAAATTACCCGCCTCAAGAAGCGGACCGACCGGACCATCTGACGTCCCTGTTGCCGTGCCCGACGTTGCCCGGTTTTACTGCGCTAGTAACAGCAGACCGAAAGCAGCAGGAGCCTCAGCAGAAACAATGGACATTGATCAGTTTCCCGCCATTGGCTTCGAGATAGCAGGCGCTTTTATTTCAATTGCGCCCCGCTAGATGACACCACATCGTGTAACCACGTGAAAATTGAATTTTTGAACCACTCGCGCCATTCCCCATAATAACGTCCGGCTGTTCCTTTTTCGATGAATCAAACAGAAATGAAGAAGCAGCGTTTTATTGCGTCTCTTGATGCATAGAAGGTTCTTTATTAAGTGCAGTTAGATCAATTACTAGTGATTATTTGTAGGCGGTCCTTGTGATATCACCGGGATCATTTTGAAAATGTTCTACTGCGGTGCTTGTGTTCTTGTGCGTTTACCTTAGTTTCTCTGTAAGTAGGGCACTGTTGTTGATAATATTGTCGTTTTAGATGGTGTCATACACTGAGATTTAACTCTGACGTAAATTGTTATTTGACTTTAGTGTCCCTTTAAGCCTGAAAGTTTTAAGTCTGACACGGATTTTAAACTTTATAGCAGGAAAGTTTGGTTCCCAGTTTAATGGCCAGGACGGATGCGAAAACTTGACGACGCAGAAACAACTGCTGAGAACGCTTTAGTCCGGCTCCGTTTCTTCATCCTTCACGTCTTCATTCGATGATTTCCACCATAAAACGTTTACTGCTCATTCATTTTTTTTCTCTCAATTTGAATGATATATCGGCCTGCTCCTGCAATGTAAGAGTGAACGTGCTTCTTCGTAAGAGAGCACGCTAACTAGTGAGCTTCTAGAAAGTGCTCGTCATAAAATCTTTCCTGTGCTAACCAAGTTCACTTTGTTCAGCGAGGGTCAAGTCATCGTTTGCACAAGTATGTGCTACTTCGACATTTCTTTTACGCTCGCTGCTTTGTTAAAAACGCAGTCTGTGCGGAGTTTTTCTCTGTACGCTGGCTTCCAGTAAGTATTAGCCACCATTTGCGCAGATTTTTTTTCAAAGAAAATTTACCGAGTTCTGTCTCTCTCTCGCTGGCTACCGCGATTCTTTAGGTGAATAGATTGTTTTCCAGCCGCTTCCTGGTATTTTCTTTGCATCTCTGAAGTGTATACAAAGAAATACTGTATAAAATTAAAGAAAAAAGAAGAATGCGTATTGTTGTAGCGGCCGCAAAGGAGTTTTACCCACTCCCTTGGCTTGTGCCTTTGCACCCTCACTATTTTTACACTATTTGTGATGCAACCCACTTTTGAGGAAGAAGAATATCTCTCTTCCACCTCTAGTGTGCCCGCAAATGGGCACATATGTTACGATAGCGCGGCTAAGTACTTGATGATACGAGAGTTAACTGAGTTAAATATCAGAGATTGTCAGTGAACATTCGGGTGAGTACCAAAAGAGGCACCTTGTAGCGTTTTTTTGGCGCTTGGTCTGTTCAACGCTGATGTGGCGCTTCACTGAATGCTTTCACGCTACAATCATTGAAGCTTACTGTTGGCAATGAATCGACTGTAGTGTCAGTGAGTTCAGTGAACTGAGTGTAGCGCAAATTATCTGCTATGAAGGCAATAAGAAGTGTTTGCCCTATTGTAATACGATGTGGTAAAGAAATAACATAGTGATACTGGTGCAATACCTCAGCTAATTGTACAAAGGGATAAAATGGAGCAGGATAATGATGAGAAACTATAGGACAAACACCACTTGCCCTCGAGACTCACGAATAGTCAAAAGGTAAAAAATTGTGAATTTTAATTAAAAATTATGGATGTTAACCAAACACTGCTATTAAGTCCGACCCCTAGTTGCGACACATAAACCAGTGCATATGGATCCAACATAAAGACCAACCCAGTGTCGGTGACCATGAGCGATGGAATCCACACGCGATGCCCTATAACTAAATGTCTGGCAAGCGACCACGACCCAGGTAGTTATTTAGATAGCTCCACAGGAATGAAAAGAGGCAATATCATGATAGAGACCAAGTCTAAAGACGTAGGACGCCTTCTAAACCCCGCCATTTTTGTTCATTTTATTCTTGTGCTCAAGCACGATTGAACCTCATTACGTTTAGGCACGTATCTGAGCTTCATTAAGGAGACGTCGACAGTATGTGCCAACTCTGGCGCCCTCACCATTGTTGCTTCACTTCCACAAGAAGTAGTTAGGAAGGTCCCAATTTCATAAAACTACCAGCTCACCTCCAGTGCACAGTGGTATGGTATAAGAAAGAAGCATAATACTGTGTTGCCTTTTTTCGTGGTGGAAAATCTTACTTCTGAGGCAGCTAGTTTGGAAAGACGTATTTCGGAGGAATTGGAACCCAAACTACGTCGATAGCGCCATGTATGTGTTCTGTGTCTTCTCTGTCCCGTCCTGGATGCGCTATATCTCGAACCACATGAATAACCAACAAGCCCACCGTGCAACCTTAGTCGACTACGTCGATAAAGTTTTTTTTTTACAATTTGAACGATTTCCCACCGCAAAAGTGCGACACTCAAGCATGAGACACGATAAATTTAAGCCAAGCGCGCCGACGTTACGGCGTAAACATTGCATAATGACAGCGTGCAAGCAATGAGCATACATGAAAAAACAAGAGGAATATTTCGCTGGGCGTGGTTTGATAATCAGGGTAAACAGTGAAAGTGCCTCACACACGCTGACCGACGTTTCGATACGAGGACCTATCTTTGTCCAAGGAGCCTTGTCATTCTTGCGTGATAGTTTTACAAAGATAGGTCCTTTGACAAAAATAGGTCATCCTATCGAAACTCAGGCCAGCCTGGCTGAGACACTTCTGTCGTTAATACTAATTATCCCACTACGTATCTCCATCTGTCGGCTCACATCTTGATTCTGAGCGTAGTTTGATAAAAAAAAGCAAAACGAAAACGCACCTGTAGCCTCCAGAATTTTCATTAATATCGCGCGAGCGTTGACGGCACGCAGTATTAGCGCCTTAAAACGGCGATAATCTGCGAGATCGGCAACAGCACGTGCAGGTGCACAAAGCAGTGCTAGCGCTAGCGTCGTCTGCCACGCTGTTTTTTTCAAGACGATGCACGTCCTACCACAACTACTGTATTAATCTCCTTAGATAAAACAAAACAAAAAAAGTGGTGTGAACAAAACCCTGCACACAACTTAAACCGTGATCTACCAATTAGTGTTCTCTTGATCTTTCCTGTGATTACGGTCAAAGAAACTGGTCAAAGTTGATGCGCAGGAGAATTAGAACAAAGAAAGTAACAAAAAGTAGCAAACTGCAAAAAAAAAATTACCGCACGATCTTTGTCAGTGTATTCCATCTAACGAAGGTGCAAATATTGTCAGCAGCGCAGGCTGTTGAACGCAAACGTGAAAATGTATAAAAAAATCAAAACGTTCGTGATGTTTTGCTTCAGTGGATGAAACAGTGAGGCTTTAGCAATTTTCTCATAACAGTCATTTACGGCACGGCTATTTGAGTCGTCTTAATGAAAGGCATAAGGGACTAGCAACTTTTTTATTCGCTTGTTTTTTGTCTGCGACCTATGGCTACGGCAATTAAAAACAATCACGAAAGAACTCAGCCAAAGCAAACGCTTTAACGCGACCTCACAATCTCCTCCGACTGCGCAAACTTTCGATTAGTGGGCCTGGAGCTGACACCACAAATGGTCGCCAAGTCTAAACCAATGTCATTTTATCCGGACACCTATGGTCGCTGTAGTGAAGATGCCAAGGTTCTCGATGCGTGATCAATTTACTGAAAGAACAATATATGAGAGCGTGAAAAACACCACCTAATGGAAGAGAAAACCTAATGAACAACCCCAAAAAATGACAGGAAAGTGAAAAAAACGAGTTTATAATGAGAGAGGCCTGAGCTATTGGTAAGCACGTCATGTGATCGATTCATCGACACATGGCGCTCAACAGCGGAGTACTCGACCCGATAAGTGGTCGCTCAAGAATGGAAAGGGAGCGATAATACCAGTGAGGCATCACGGTCATCCTCGCGCACCACTTGGATTATCGATGAGTGCATGTGAAGAATTGATAAGCACCGGATGGTCACTCGATCAGTGAGGGCAGTGGCAATGCCCGTGCGCATTGTGTGGGGCGAAGGGGCATTGGTGTAATTTTTCCCCGAAGTTTGTTTTTCAATTTTGCATAAGTATGTATATTATATTCACACATAAATGCGAACGCATGGACAAACACTGGTCCAACCTCTCCCCCACCTTTCATTAAAAAAAAAAACGTCTGTTACCTACACCACTGAATGATGAAGACCTTTATTGCTTCCAAGTCTGGAAAAATCATTCCCGAGTTGAGTTTTTCATAAACCTCGGTGAGCCCATTGATCATGTGGGCACTTGGTTATTGAGCCTACCCATGATAAAGTTGACCGTCTTTATGATGCCGTCATTCTGGGAAGGTAATCAAAAACCCGTAAACAATGGTGAAACGAACTTTCGAACGACACCATCTTTTACTTGTCGTTTATCAGGTATTGATTACTTGCAATATTATCTCGCGTCATCTGCATTACCATCGCAGTTATTTCTACTACTTTTCTTGAGGGCGATAGTACTTATCGCTTAGTAAATGCTGAACACTCCAACATCAGTGCTATCAGGGTTTATAAACGTCATAACAATACTGCTATATTTTTGTCTTCCAGTTGTGGCTTACTAAGCGCTTTTAGTTTGACTCTACCCACAAACATGGAACGCTCTTCAAAAGCAAGCGCTACTGATCCGAGGAATATTACCACGTCGACTTCAAGCAAGCCTCATGCCTACAAGCGGAGTCGCTGCGAAGGCTTCGAAACGATTACCGCTGCTGAATCTATCGATCGTTTTCTTTTGAATAGGGTGAATGATGAGTGCTATTCCGCCATTTCGCGAAGCCAAATGCTAGCTCGACCACGTCAGCTAGCACAACCGCGTTGAGGCGGGCGTGTCCTCTACGGTCACTTATTCTGTATTACAACAATGACACGAATTCTGACTGGTCGCAAAGGACAGCGTACAGCTCGGACCAATTTCCATACTACGAAAACAGTGTCCGAGATTGAGCTGGTATATCCTACGAAGAAAGTTCGTAGCTGAAAAAAGGATTTCACGCGACTGAATCAAACATGTAGTTGAAAATTCAGAGCCCGTCTGTATCGCATCAGTTGTGTTTCCTTCTTTGGTTGCTCTACAGGAGGACAATGAATAGGTTGTGAATGAAGGTGGTCGAGGCTATCTGGGAACAGGACAACACCGCACCAGAATGTCACAATCTGCGACAATTTCCACCAACCCGAGGACTGCATCGAGATTTGAAGGCGCCGTTGTCGTGATGTTCCGCATATTGTCAGAGTCGGATAATTCTGTAAGGAAGCTACATGCAAGTTACTTCTGTGGGATTGTAGCTTGATACAGCGCCATCTTTCCGCATTCCCAATTTTGTATGGTCACGCGACCAAGGGTGCGTTAGGATAACACTGGAGTGGCCTCGCTTGTTACGTACAAAAACGTTTAAGATGACACTGGAGGGAGAGAGAGCACGCGAAATTCGTTCGTTGTTCCCTTCTCGATGGTTGATCTGCGAACACTTCTGTCCTCTCCGCTTACTGATAACCCTCATCTTACGCGTCACAAACCTCAAACGTACTCCAAATCAACAGCGTCCCCTTTTACGGGCTTTGAACTCTTCGGCGCTCGTGTCAGACGCAACGGAAGAGAGAATTCAAAACGAATTTGCTCTTCTCCAGTCACTGTTCACAAAGAAAGTCCACTAGGCGAGATGGGCGAAAAAGAAGATTCTTCGTATAGGCGCGGCCTTTTACCCGTCTTTCTTTCTGGGCCGAATGTGATCCGGGAAAAAGAAGGATGACTGATGTAGTTCCCCGGCCCTCTGAAAAGATCTAAGACTGATGACTCCGCGCGCCTCATGTGCGCGCGTAGTTGATCATTGGGCAGCGCGCGAGAAGTCCACTGCGGTCGCGGTCAAGTGTGAACGCCTGCAGCTGACGAAGAGTCATTCACACGGCTTGTGTGCGTATTTTTGTTTCTATATGCGTGCGAGCGCGTCCACAGACTCGCACATGTGAGTCAGTGGTCCCGTATGCGCGTAGAGGGAATGAAACGAGAGTGGGCTCTTGGATCGTGATCAAGAACAAGGATTCATTTGGTGTGTGTGTGTGTGTGTGCGTGTGTGTGTGCGCGCGTGTGTGCGCGCGTGTGTGTGTGCGTGTGTGCGTGCGCGCGCGCGTTTGTGTGCGTGCGTGTGTGTGCGCGTGCGTGTGCGCGTGCGTGTGCGCGTGCGCGCGTGCGTGTGTGTGCGCGTGCGTGTATGCGTGCGTGTGAGTGTATGCGTGCGTGTGAGTGTATGCGTGCGTGTGAGTGTATGCGTGCGTGTGAGTGTATGCGTGCGTGTGAGTGTGTGCCAGTGGTTGTGTGTGCCAGTGGTTGTGTGTGCCAGTGGTTGTGTATGTGTGTAAAGGAGATTTGTTGCGTGCGCGTGAGAGAAAGAGTGTGCGTAATGTGTGAGTGTATATGTGAATGTGTGTCAGTAGTTGTGTATTAACGAAGAAATTATTGAAGGAAGCAATTATTCAAGGAAGAGCGGAGACCTGTGTCATGATGAAGAAAGAAAATTCACCAGGGGTATTCACGTGAGTTTGCGTTTGCGCACACGGATATGCTTCAGTCGTTGTCCATGCTTGTAAAAGGTGTGAAGAAAGAGCGGACACCTGCACCGGTCAAGAAGTGGAATTAACATAGTGAGTGCCTGTGTGTGTGTTTGTGTGTGTGCTTTTTTCGCCCCGTACATAAGAAAATACCAAACAAAAAAAGAGGGTAGCCCATACCATCAGGAGGGTATAACGGGCTCCAAGTCAATTTAGCATAAATAAAGAAGGGAATTTTCCCAAGTTGGTTCTTTTTAAAAAGCCAATTTGTTCAGTAAAAATAAGGGAGGAATCTAACGAGTGCGGCATGGAAATGCAAGCAATAAGCCGATTAGCTTCTCAGGAAGTAGCAAGTTGACATGCAGCAGCAGTTTATTTCCTTAAGTTCAGCGTTTGGGGCTCGTGCTTTTGTGTGTATTGAAAATGCGTTGCCGTTGATTGCAAGAAAATACAAACAAAATGGCGAAGTGGGATGCAAACGAGCGGCCTTGAGATTGAGGTAAGCGTTGATGAGGTTGGTAACAGCAGTCTCTCAGACGTCGGAGTCCATTTATTCACCAGGAGCAGTGTAGCCGGGCACGACGGGCTCTCGTTCCAATCAGCAATGCTGCAGGAAACCCTGAACTGCCCGTTTGCCTTTGTGAAATTGATAATTGATTCATGTGTGGGGTTTGACGTCCCAAAACCGCCATATGATTATGAGAGACGCCGCAGAGGAGGGCTCCGGAAATTTCAACCACCCGGGGTTCTTTAACATGCACCCAAATCCGAGCACACGGGCCTACAACATTTTCGCCTCCATCGAAAATTCAGCCACCGCAGCCGCGTCTTGATCACGTGACCTGCAGGTCGGCAGCCGAATATACTAAAGTTACTCTTCCACCGCGGCGGGGTGCCATTGCGAACATAGACAAGGCGCCAGTCGAAATAGTGGCATGCTTTTCAAAGGAAAACGAGCCAGGGATAATAATTACTCGCGCAAGCGCTGCGGATACCATGGTTCATGCATTTTGGGAAAACAGAGCAGTGATGCTTTCGTTATCAGCCGCAGGGGTTCTCCCCCACCTTTGTCGGCATAACTGCGATTATAATCGAGAGCATTCACGCAAACATTATCGTGATACCCTACGATAGCTAGGGGGGGTGACTCGGAGTATAAAGCGACGTCCTGATAAAGCGTTGGTAGCTAATGTGCGTCGTGTGGATATCTTAGAAACAGAGTTGTGCATTACAGACGCCAACTGAAGTAGATACGAAAGAATTTTTTTTGTTCGTATGTGTGCGTGTGTGCGTGTGTGTTTATTTGTAAAGCAGATGTCTGAAAAGCGGATATTTTAACCTGATGAAAAGGGGCCAATCTCTTGTGTGCCAATGTTTGATGTACGTGTATGTTTGCATGCATGTGCGCTTGAGCGTGTGAAGCACGGGAACTCAACGAGGAACAACCAACGCCCGTGACAGTTGAAAAGCAGTCGTCACGATGATTGATTTGTGAGGTTTAACGTCCCAAAACGACCATATCATTACGAGAGACGCAGTAGTGGAGGGCTCCGGAAATTTCGACCACCTGGGGTTCTTTAACGTGCACCCAAATCTGAGCACACGGGCCTACAACATTTTCGCCTCCATCGGAAATGCAGCCGCCGCAGCCGGGATTCGAACCCGCGACCTGCGGGTCAGCAGCCGAGTACCTTAGCCACTAGAAAGCAGTCGTCACGAGCCAGGCATCTCGGGCATATTTCATTTCCGGTTCCACCTGGGGAAGCGAATGATAACTCGAAGCAGAGGGGTCGTCCTGTTTTAGACTCCTCGCGGAAAGAAACGCTCTGCTCTGAAAAAACAGCTCATTGCTGAATGTGCTTCGCGAGCTTGCTGTGCTGTGCTCCTGATTGAGTGCAGTCACCACAAAGCTCATTTTTAATTAAAACGCACAAATGAAAACCAACAGAAGGGCGTTTGTTCATTCGTCAACCTGTGATGGTTTGTGCTGCATGCATTATTCCGTGAGCACAGAAAGCTGTTGAAGGAAGCTTCTCTTGAAGTACTTTTGTTGTTGTTCCGTGTTTATATAAACATCGGCATGCACACATTCTATTTATTGTGCGCGAGTCTTACCCCGGGAAAATGTTTTAAAGCAGGGGTCCACCCAAAAGCTATTAGTGTAGAGAAGCACACTATACATATCACTGTACGCTTTACTTTATATATAAATGTACTTGAATCTGGCTTTCGCTCTAATTATGGCAGGGAAGCCAAGGAATTCTTCCTACTTCATAAGTTTGATACCATCGCGCCTGGTTTGAATTAATGCGCTGGCAAATTAAGTGGTTTGTCTCTGTAATCGACTCATTCAGAATCGTTCAATGAACTCCGAAGTTCTTGTGACTTTGTATTTTAGTGCTTAATTTAGATTTCCGATTCTACTTTTTTTACTCGTGTATACTTTTAGCATCGTCATTGTATCATTTGCATCAGTGATTTTCTTGAGCTGTTCATAAACATTTTCATCGATGACGTTTATGTATCAGTTGTGGTTAGCGTACCTTCACTGTGCCCCCACGCCAACGTACAGGTCCCCCACGCAAACGGACAGGTCCCCCACGCAAACGGACAGGTCCCCCACGCAAACGGACAGGTCCCCCACGCAAACGGACAGGCCTCCCACGCAAACGGACAGGCCTCCCACGCAAACGGACAGGCCTCCCACGCAAACGGACAGGCCTCCCACGCCAACGGACAGGTCCCCCACGCCAACGGACAGGTCCCCCACGCCAACGGACACGTCCCCCACGCCAACGGACACGTCCCCCACGCCAACGGACAGGTCTCCCACGCCAACGGACAGGTCTCCCACACCAACGGACAGGTCCCCCACGCCAACAGAAAGGCGTACGAACTCCGTTGAGCTGTAGTACATGTTGTCACTGACACGAACAAATTGATCCGGCGTGCGTGTTTACACCAACGAATTCAGCTGTAACTCCGATGTGCGTGTTTACGAGAACGAATTCTACTGAAGCTTCGATGTGCGTGTTTACGTGAATGAATTGCACTGTAGCACCAATGTGCGTGTTAACGAGAAGCATACGACGAATGCAACCGTTTGATCTGTGAGCCGTCGTCGTGCAGCGGTGAAACTGTCCTACTATGAAAAATGCTAGCTGATTGTATGTGTTCCTGCAAAACTACATCCACTAGCAGCTGATGCAATAGGCAGGCATGACAATTTTCAGCCTCGAAAATCTTCGAACAACTACGGTGGCACCGGGTGATTACGGCGCTCATGGTCTCACTTTCGGAACATGTGCTGCACAAGCGCGGTGCTTTGTGTTCAGTTTGCAGTGCTGCAGTTGTCGTGTGAGGAGCAAGCAATGGACGGTGCCTTCATTGACAACGAGATTATCATCGCTGCAGTGCAGCATAGACTACCATTATGGATGGCAAGCCACCGGCAGCACAAAGACAATATTGTGAAGGCCGCGAAGTGGCGAGAGGTAGCTGCAGCCGTGTTACCGAATGTAAATATTGGTGGTAAGTTAACACTTGGTCGTTCGTGCACAATGCATAAGCGCTTCAATCTTTGTATTTCCCATTGCGCAGACGCCGAGCTTGTACAGAAGCGCTGGAAGTCGCTACGCGACAAGTTTCCGCGGCTCTTCGTAGCAAATCAAAAAGCAAAGAGCGGTGCCGGCTTGGACGATGTGGAGTGTATCACCATAACGTGGCCATATTTCCAGCTTTTATACTTTCTCAATGATACCATTCAAACAAGGGCGTAAGTCATTTTATTAATCGTCATGAGCATTGCTAAATGTCATCTTTTTAAAAAGAAATAATGTGACACTGAAAATTCTGTGATTTTCAGGTATGGATATATTGAATGCAGTGTACAGCATGTAGGAAGTTTAAGTGTTGATTACTGTTACATGTGGCCAAGGCAGCAGTGTGCAGTAATATGAAAAAATTATCCGTTTCAACAGCTATAGTAATCTAAGCAGTGTGGTACTGACAATACTGATAGAGGCCTGAACGTTAATGACAACCACATTAAAGACCTTGAGAAAACCCTTTGCTGACACAATGGTGTGCATTTTTCCATTGTTGAGCAGTGTTGTCAAATGGAAAAACAAACGTTTTTTTTTGTGCACATTCAGAGAGCCCTCTTTGCATCATACATGTTTCCTTTTTTTCGCTATTTCACCCACCACGGCAGTCTCTTGGTAATGGTGCTCAACTGCTGACCCACAGGTGTAGGATGAAATCTCATTCACAGCAGTGGCATTTTAAATGGAGGTGAAAATGCTTGAGGCCTTTGTACATAGATATAGGTGGAAAATATAAAGAACCCCAGGTGATCGAAATTTCCAGAACCCTTCACTACGGCGTCTGTCTCGTAATGACATGGCGATTTAGAGATGTTGATCCCCAAAAAGTATTTTTGCTACTTCAGGGAACACTGACATTTTTTTTCATTGGTTGAGTGTTACATCAACTCAACTTTGTACTGAGTCTTTTCACAGATACCTCAACAATGTACTGCGCAATATTTGTTGATTCAAAATGCGAATTAGGGGTGCAAGGGCGCCACGACCCTCCCCACCAATTTTTTCAGCAGAAAGTGAACCCACAAGAGGCCAGGCCTGATCTGTTATGCCTTAAAAAGGGGGAGCGGTTCAAGTTTGCCACCACTTTTATATCACCTATGACTGCTTGTTTTGCTCGCCACTAGATGACGCAAAAAGAGGCTGTGGTAACTCTCGCTCCCGTTTGAACATGCTGCAAGCAGCCACCAGAGTTGGCAGGCCACACGCTCACGTGCCCACTTAAAGAAAAATTGACATTGTACAGTATTATATATATATATATATATATATATATATATATATATATATATATATATATATATATATATAATACATACACACACACACAAAGAGTTGTGTTCGAGATCATGAGCAAATATATTGGCTGTAAGTACACTGCATAATTGTGCCTCTACGTTTAACGTTGCCGCAGACATTCACATTATTCCTACACCACATGTATGGTCATATTGCATCAACTACACAAAGAGTTGTGTTCGAGATCATGAGCAAATATATTGGCTGTAAGTACACTGCATAATTGTGCCTTTACGTTTAACGTTGCCGCAGACATTCACATTATTCCTACACCACATGTATGGTCATATTGCATCAACTAAACGTTGTAGTTCGTCGAAGAACAAACAATACTTACATTTTTCCTTTACCTTAAAATTGACTGAATATTCCAGTGAAAGCACTAAAACGACTCTAGGTATCCATCTTATATGTACTGTCGACATCCTTGCTATAAGGTATGTACGCTTCTCTGCTAGTAACTGTTGCAGGTATTGGTGAATCACATGTGCTATAGTAGCAGAGTATGTGTAGTTTACTACATCAATGTTGCCTGCCCATCATTGGCTTTATGCATAAGGACATGATCGCTGCTGCAAAACACGTATTACTGTTTGGCCAATCAGCCCAGCTTCTTGTATAGCTCATATATGGCTTGCTATATATTTAATTTATGAAAAAGTTATTCATATTGTTTTTTTGTTTTGCCACTAATAATCCTTGTCCGTCTGTTTGCCAAGACAAGGTACTATGCCAGGGATTTTGCTTGATGTAAAATGAATTGTGATCACTTCATCTATCATTAGCTGTGCCATTTCAAGCTGTATTGCCAGCATAGTCAGCTTCTTGGTTTTCTTTTTGTATGTGGTTCGTGCCATAAAATTCTAGATTACATAAATGAAATGTAAGAACGTTAACGTGATTTTAGTTATGTTTACATTGTTTGACCTCAGATTGCCTCAATGCCAAAGTTTAATTGATGTGCAAGTAAATAAGTGCATAAGCCCTTTGTATGTGGTCTGGAAAACACGCAAAACCAGATATAGCAAAGTATTTTAGTGTGGCATTGTGTAAAATACCAAGTGATGTGCTTAGGAAAAATCACAGTTTATTCCTTGATTCTATTTTAGTGCAGAAAGAGGTGAAATTATATTTCATTTGTATTTATTTAGAGTTCCTGCAACGCCATAGTGGGATTACTGCAGGGGAGTTTACACACGAAATTCAATGTGGTTACTAACATTTCTGTGAATAGTGACGCTTTAAACATTCTGGAAAATAAAACAACATATAATAATTACAGCATACAATCGAAAAATATTTTAGTATAATGCGACATGTGGCAAACAGGTACGAAAAGGGAATAAGCATGCCACGATGTCACAACGATGGAAAAAAAAACCGCTGTTGTCACTGAAGTTTACAATATCTTCGGGAAGTTTGTTCCAGTCTCTATTTGTTTTTAAAAAGAAGTAGTTAGTAAAAGTTGTGCTTTCGAATGCGTACTCTCGTATTTTATGCGTGTGTTGGCATCTTGTGGAACGATATCGCACTTGACTTATTCTCTAACGGAGGTCCCCCCAACAGTTTTCTAACTTCGGGACCTCCTCTGTACTGTAGAATTTTATTCATGTAAATGTATGCATTCCTGAAATAAAGTTTGATTTGATTTATTGATTTTAACTACAGTATAAGGGATTTATTTTCTTTATTCTTTTTATCCAATGTATCATTCAATGTTTTCAGCCCATGCTCTCTCTAGGTTGAAAATCTAGGCACTGAAAATATCTCAGTTTTATAATGCTGCAACAATGTATCGTCCCTTACTGCCCCAGTATATCGACAATATACTGGGACAGTAAGAGTTACTTTTTTCTCTGTTTAAATGTGTAAGGAACCATTCATACTGTCAACACACTTTTCACCAAAAAATTCAAAATTTCTGAAATAGTGTACATTGATTTATAGTAAAAGCAACGTATTTTAGCATGACACTACTATTTTTAGCTACATTCCAATTTTTTGGAATTGCATTCACCTCTGCTTGAGTTTCCTTTAACCACTGGCATATTTAGCCCCTATGAGTTCATGCTTAAATTGGGAGATGAGCCTCATTTGTCGTCTATTGTGCGATTCTTTCTTCCTCCATAACGTTTTGTGTAATATTAACATGCACAAGCCATTAAGACCTCAGCCTTCTATGAGTGTGACTGATTAGAGTATGTTTTGTTTGAATTCACTACCAGTCTCCAACTAGCCATGCTTTTAATAGCACATTGCATTTCTGAAATGTCTGAAAGATTACAAGTTTATTGTAGCATACACAGTCTGATGTTTATGCTCGTGTATGTTTCTTTCACAGAGCTGAGTCATTCCAAGTGAAACGTCCCGGCCCTAAATTACCAGACGTTCAACTTGGTCACCGACACAGTTGCATGTGCTTTTGACATGTGAAGTGACAAATGAGTTATATTTTCCTGTTAGATATTTCTGTGGTGGAAAATGTTCAAGAAGTTCAATTTACTTTGTCTAGCCATTGAGCAATCTGGCTTGTCATCTATCCACTGTTTCACGTCGCGCGGTGATGCAGCACTCATCAGCAACAAGGCTAGCAATACTCAAAACCAATGAAAATAATTTAACAAGGTCTAAAACAGTATAAAGTACAGAAATAATCCTTAATACATTTCAATAAAACTTTATTGATATCAAGGAAAATGCTTTGCTTTGCCAGCGACTACCAACAACTTATTTCCACCCAACTTTTCCTTTTTGCCGCAACATTAAAACGATGGTCATGTGACCGCACAAGTTTCTTTAAAAGTTAGAATACCTTATATAAAAGTCACACAGCGACCTTGCAGCCCAACGTTTTTACATAGAATCACAGGTGTTTGAATTATTGGCCGGGACGTTTCACCTGGAATGACCCAGCTGTGTTAAGATATTATCTCAGCAATGTTTGCACTTTCTTCAGAGCAACCACATGTCCATTATAGTTTCCGTGTTCACTCATGGTGCATTATTTATTAGATTTTGTTTTGCCAAATTTTTTCTCAGCATCATGACATACATGATGAAGCAGGTGAAGGCAGGGTTTGTTAGTTATGTGGAGATTTTCTTACAGTGCATCAAATTGTATATTGGGATATGTTGGTGCTACTGGGTATTCACCTCTAAAAATGTTATAGTATATACTAGGCAGAGGTTTCAGTCGAAGTTTCCGTCTTCCAGATTGTAAAGTTTCCCAGCCTAAGGGGACCTTTATATCTGATATACTAGCAAATAGGTCGTAATTTTTGCGGACGAAACGAGCTTCCTGGTTTTGAATTTTTCTATTGTTTATACTTTTGAGCTGTGTCCCAGGTAACACAAGCATATTCAAGTATAGACCTTACATGCAGGTAGTAGAGAATTTTCTTTACCTTTTCTTTGCGCAGTGAAAGTTTCTGTGAATAAAATACAATGTTTTACTAGCCTTTAAGATCATGTGTTCTATGTGCCTGTTCCAATGAAATGATTCCCTTAAATAAACTCCTAAATATTTACACTCGGGTACTTCTTTAACTGGCTTTTCATCAATGTAAGGTCATAACGTTCACACTTGTTGCTGCCTGCAGGACATCTGGAAATTATGTTAGCCCTGCAAGCTTGCAGAGCACTTCCAGCCTTTTCTGCAGTCCGGGTGCACCAGTAAGGCCTGAAAGCCAGGTGCAGGCTGCCAGGCAACCACCGAGGCCTGACAGCCCTACTACCCACATAGGTATGAATGTGCAGGAGCTTCTGCAGGACATGGTCCAGTTTGAAGACCAGTGTTTAGAACTGTCGGAAGCTTCTGCACATTCAGATGACGATGCTTCCGGGCCTCCAGGGGTTGTTTGCCCGTACACCCGCACTGTGGTAGAGGCCTTCTTGCTTACGCGCCAAGAAAACAGGGCGAATCCACCAACGGAGAGGCTGCCGCTGCTCGCGTACTTGCTTCCTCTTTTTCATGAGCAGCATGACGAGCACGAGTGTCGAAGTGAAAACTGTTGTATTCCTGCGGGAAACTGCCGACACCGCAGGCATGGTTGCGAGAAACGCTCGAGGAGGGCTTCGTGAAACAGTCAAACACACGTCCACCCGTCGACAGGAGCACACATGGAGAAAGAACAGAAATTGGCGCGAAGAGCTGATGTTGATGTGGATGACACGCGAACACAGTCGACATTATTGGCTTGATTTCTAATGAACAGTTTAAATAATTAGAAAAAGTGTCAATTCAAATACAAAACATACTATTTTGATTTACCAAAGCTCCTCCATGGCTTGACGAAGAGTAACAAATGTTTGAAAAGTCAATCTTTTCAGGCAATGCTTCGGCAGTTTCACATCAAAAGCTCTAGCAACACTGCGCGTCAGCTAGGTGCGACGCGAGCAGGCGCGAGTGCCGACGCGTACCAGTGGTTGCGCGCCCTTTTCCTCCATAGGCGCGACTAGACGCTTTTGACGCGTAGGCGCGGGTGTACGCGCGCCAGTGGTTGGCACTTAACGCCACGGCTGCTGTTATTGTGGCGCCTACATTGACCATGAACAGCGTGAGCCACGGCGCCGTCGTAGGCGCCAGAGCCAACGGGCCCGGCTGCGTGGCTCCCACTGAGGAGGAGTCGCTACATGACTCCTCGCCACTGTCGCATGTGCCCGGTGACGTGCACCCTTAACAGCATATGCGGACCCAGGCAGAGGTCCAGCGACGAGCTCCGCCTACAGGAGATCCAGAAGACACTACCGTCCCACCTCCCGCGTCGCCCCCTAGAACATCATTATACATGCATGTAGCAATATTAATGGCAATGTTACTACGCACTTCATTCTGATGAATGTATTTGTGGGGTTTAACGTCCCAAAACCACCATATGATTATGAGAGACGCCGTAGTGGAGGGCTCCGGAAATTTCGACCACCTGGGGTTCTTGAACGTGCACCCAAATCTGAGTACATGGGCCTACAATATTTCCGCCTCCATCGGAAATGCAGCCACCACAGCCGGGATTTGATCCCGCGACCTGCGGGTCACCAGCCGAGTACCTTAGCCACTAGACCACCACGGCGGGGCTTTCATTCTGATGAAGGTCGGACTCCGCGCGAAACGTCAATAACACTGCTTCGCACGCGCGTCTGTATTGAGTATTCTGTGAATATGGCACCGGAACCACAAGCCCTTTTGTATTATATATATATATATATATATATATATATATATATAGGAAGAATAGCCGGACCCCGGCCGAAACGTAGGAGTAATAAAAGTTTTCGTACGTTTGTCTGCTCAAGCCAATTTCCTCTCTCTCTCTCTCTCTCTCTCTCTATATATATATATATATATATATATATATATATATATATATATATATATATATATATATATATATATATATATTCTGATTCTGATGAAGGCCGGACGCGCGGCCGAAACGTCAATAAAATCACTTCGTACGTGCGTCTTTTTCCCTATACGGATAATCTTACCCGGACCCAGCATCACTTTTGTTTTTGGTATATATATATATATATATATATATATATATATATATATATCCTCACTCAAACACTGCTGCTGATGCACGTGCATAGAAACACACTGCATTACTCACTCATGATGCACTCTTTCACTCTCACGCAAACACGCTCCTGAAGAAACACGCTCACAGGGGCAGCTGTTCTGGCTTGTTTTGACATGTTCAGGACTCGTGTGTGTCGAGCCTGTTCTGTGTGCTCGTCTTCTGCGTTTTCACCCTGTCTCACACATGCATTAACACAGACACACACACACACACACAAAAAGGCGCGCGTGGGTGCTTTTCAATGCTTCACATGCGACAGATCTGCATGACGTCGAGCCTGCGTCTAGGATGACGCACGGGACCCGTAGGTATGCGAGAGTTCGCAGAGGCGCGCACTTTGGCTCCCGGTAAAATATTCACGACGTCTGCGCCCACGAGGCTGTAGTGGCGCGCCCGTCGGAAGCCCCTGCGTCGTCGTAGCCGCTTCAGCGGAGACGACGAATAATGAGACCGTGGAAGAACGATCCAGCGATATGACAGAGCAGGAGAAAACGGGAGTGCCGGCAGAACCCCGGAACAAGAGCCCAGCCTTGAAAGAGAGGCGACGCAGACAAGGTAACGTGCAGGAATATAGAGGGTACATAGCATTTTGAAAGTCCTGCGCTGAAAACAGGCTTACAAAAATAATGGAGTAGCGACATAGAAAATGCGAGTCACACTCGAGCGCATTCGAGAGAATGGAAGAGCAGGAGATGGAGGTAAAAGAACGGACTCAATGGAGAGGGAGTAAACTAGGGAGAAAAACAGGGAGGAGAAAACCAGAACACCATGAAAACAGCCCCAGCTTTTTCCGAGGATACCAGAACGAACATGGAAGAGGGGAGGGGGGGGGTTGAAGTCATTACGCATGCAGCGTTGATGTCTGTACGTGCGTGCTTGCCTGAGCTACAACTTCGGGGCACCACGCTCTCAGAATGCGTTTCGAATGGACGAAAGGATGCTGCACGGAATGCCGGGTAGGACACTCTTGTGAGGGAAGTAATGGGGGAAGAAACGGGAAGAGGGATAAAAACCACGTGACTCCCAAGAACTGGAGATGTAGTAGAAAACCGGGAGTGAACCCATGTCACTTGAAAAAAAGTTATAGGAAGCGAAGGTAAAAAGGAGGGGGGGGGGAGATTGATGTTATACAAGGAGTAATGGAGTGTCACGCGCGAATATGTAGAGGGAGAGCCAAAACAAGGGAAGTGGTAGAGGATCTACTGGAAGAGGAGGTTCTAGGGAAAAGAGATCTAGATGATGCTATAACAAGAGACGGAGAATCGTGCACGTGTGTGTAGAGGCAAAGGGTGGAGGGGAATAAAAGGGTACGGTAACTCTTTCGCCTTCCAACAACCTTGGCTAATAATTCAAGAGGTCCGAGTCTGAATTATGCAATGAAGACCGTCAACGCGTCCTCTTGCCGCTGTCACTTCAAGTGAGACACTTTCGCTTATGCAGTATATTTTTCTGTATACGTCTAATGGCAAGGGTATAGTGTGGGCAGCGTTACTCGCACTCTAGCGTTAAAGCTGTTGGAGTTGCTGCAAGGGAGTGCCTGGCTCGTCTGTGTAGAATTGTGGGCCCAGAATTGGGGCTCTTCTGTACGGACACACGAAAGCAGGAAAAGACTAACCGGACCGGGACAGCATGTCGACACCATTACTTTTAAAGAAAGGGTGTAGCGAATGCTGGTTAGTAATACTAGTCAACAGTTAGAAGGCAAATTACTTGAAAGGCTTCTTTTTTTGTCATACTCAGCCAAACCCATCAAACAGATTATTATAACAAGAAGCACATAAGGGAAAATAATAATCTTTAACTACCACGTTGTAATTATGACGTATACTGACACTAAATAAAGTGGACAAAAATCACCATTGCAATTGGTGGAATTCAAGCCCACAACCTACGCCTTCCGTCGTAACTGAATGGTAGGACTTTGAACGCGTAGCTCTAGTGTTGTGGGCAGAAACCCCGCTGATGAAAATAAGAATGTTTCATTCCCTTCAATTCATCTTAATTTACGGCATGCAACACTACAGTTGAAGACAACAATTGTTGTCTCCCATGTTTTCCCTTGGCCAAAGAAATGGTTACTACAGTAAAGTTAACACAATCCGTCATTCAGGAATCATTAGCGGGTACGAGCTGAGCATAAATGTAGCCACCATCGGTGCGAGATAGGACTCGACAAGACACTTTAAATAGTTTTCGGACACTCAAGGTTTTGCTTCGCCACCTTTCTTCACATCATAAATTTTTTTCTCCTCTTTTACCATACCTTTAATTTTTCTCTCAGAGGTGAGTAGCAGGCGCGAAGATTGATTCAGGCCGACCTCTCAGCTTTTCCGCCACAATAAAGTTGTTTCTTTAGACACTTTTCAGATAACATTGTCCAGACGCAAAAATTACGCCATCTCCGGCAAAAAAGGTCCATCTGTATATGCGTATCAGCGGGCGCTAAGGTTTACACTGGCGGTGACAATGATGCTGGCGCTCATCGCCGTGTTACGCAAGAAAAAAACATGGGGAGGCGCAAAGCACGTAGTGATAGACCAGTGTTTACTACTGAACTATAAGAGGCAGAGGACTCCTTTTGGACACAGAGACCCGCTGTTCCCTTTTAGTCAATGCACACGCCAGAAATTTTTGTTGTTGAACAACGCACAGGAGAGATTTTTCACCAGCACTACCTTTGAGGTGAAGATGCAATGCCTTTTCACTCAAGGCTCCCTGGGTGCCACCATTGTCCTCTCTGGGCTGTTGTTAGTGCTCATGACCGCCCGAAAAATGCACTGCCGAGACTGTGACGTCAGCTTTTGCACTCTCTGCAACATCCCTGAAAGAAGGAAATCCTCCTCTCCGTAAAAAAAAACGTTCATATATATGGTGTGGCCAGCGAACGGTTGTGCAGCGCGAGCAGTCAGTCGTTATTTTTGATCAAGAAATACGCTAGCAGACGCTGCCTGCGTCGGCGTTGCGAGGCGAGAGAGGGGGAGTGGGACGCGCATGCACAATGGCGTTGTAAACGCCGCGAGGAGAAATGCGTGGAGGAGAGGGCGAGCGAGCGTAGGTTAACAGACGCTCCCTGCGTCGCCGTCGAGAGGAGAGCGTCGGAGAGAAGAGAACCTTGCGCATGCGTAGTGTGTGTACGTCAACGCCAACGCCGATGCTGAGTGACACGGGCCCGAGCAAGAGATGCTTCGCATCTAGAACAGCAGACATTGAAGAAACAGCGCAGATCACTTGTATTCAATCATGGGTGAAGAAACATGTGGAGACTGCGTTCCAATATGACTGACTTGGCCGAGTCGATTCATGACTCAGACGAGGACTGGAGACAGATAGATTTGTGGGTCTGTTCAATTCGGCGTTCAAACCAATAGCTTTCCGAATTTGTTCCACCTAAGTAGAATATATCCCACACAATTTAGAAAAAAAAAAACATGTCCACGGTGACCAGACATACCGACACTCAGCCACATAACAATGGAGTGCATCAAAAGGCCCGCACATATCGACAGTCCGCATGGTAGTAACCATCCGCACAAGTTACACAGACAGTGGGAGGCATGGCCTGTGAACGAGTCCAAACAGAGCCAAACAGCTTTGCTTGACCAGGCCTAGCAAGCTGCTCGTTCCAGTGGCACTCTGGACTAAGGCCCGACCGCAACTGCATGCCTACGTTTACCGTTTTTTTTTCCGAATAGTTTCTTCCTTCTCCTGCCCCTGTACCGCTTGAACCAGTTCACGAGGTGCTGCACCTTGCCATTGGTTTCAGTGGGGCAACATTGAAGACCCTGCGATTCGCTTCGAAAGGTGCAGAAGGGCAGCACTCGTTCAAGATTTTCCTGTACCTCCTTAGTTGACGGTGCCGATTCTCATCAGCCGCGTGTGCAGCTGAGCAGACAGTGCAGCACTTAGGCGTATAAATATATATGTAGGCGTCGTACCCACTTCTACTAACGCCGTGTGTTTTGACTATGATATGTGGGGCTTAACTTGCCAAATCTACGATATGATTATCACAGCAGAAAATACGACGCTAAACTTGCAAAAAAATGCTGAGATCAGTGGGCGATTGCGCAAGTGGACAGGAAAGCTGCACGATCCTGACAAGAACAATTTTGGAATATCTATATTAAATGTTGGCGTACTTGAAACAACACTTTACGAATATTTGCTTCACCGCGGAAGTGTCCCTTTTCCTTCGCGCGTTAACTTGGTCATAGATAGTGCACCAAAGATCAAATGCAGCATTTGCATTTCTACAGAGAGACGGCTATTTTATGACGGCTGTTTGTCTCGTTTACCTGGTATTGTGCGGAATATTAGCGAACTCTAGCCAAAATTACAACTTTAGCCAGTGCTTGTCAACAGTATCCTTCATGTTGTTAGCTCTAAAAAATTTAGCCGTGACTGACCATGTACTGCCGATATCAGCGACTGTATATAGACCCCGCTCTACTCAACGTTAATAAACAGCACAGGGTAACTGTCCCACAGCAGTTATTTAGTTCGCACCAGCCAACAATTCTTGACAATAACTGTCTTCTAGCCAAATAGTCGGTGTAGCGTACGAGCGTGTACGCTACATTCCAAGAACAAAAAAAATGTGGTTGATCCATCCAACAACAGAATCGGTAAAACACAAAAGTAAAACGTGTGCTAACAGAACTGGTTTAAATGCTAACGGTACATTGGTAATGAGAGCTTGTGGCCATAGCACCACTTAACGTGGCTGCATCCACGTTCATGTTTAATAATACATGTGCACCCCGACGAATAACGTCCATTATGAATGATTACGCAAACCCTTGTAGCCTTAGAGTTTCTCAATATTAACTAGAGGGCACTCTGGTGCTGTGATCGTTCAGCGACCATAAGAATGATGGGTAGCACACATTTGCCTAGTCTTCGTACTTGCTGGTGGCGAATCGTACTTGCGGCTTCGTTTACTGCGGTGTTTCGGTTTTGTTTTGAAAGAAAGATTCAACCCTTTTGAACTTCCTGACCCAATTTGGAAAGGTAAGTAGAAAAAAATAGGGTGATGAAGCGAAATCGCTAAACATTTGCTTATTTTTGTTTAGTAAAAAAAGCTCTAAGCCACATGAACACACACGGAGCCAAAGGCAGGCCAGAAGTACGAAGATTAGACAAATGTGTGTACTACCCATCATTCCCATGCTCGTTGAAGCGCCGAGCGTTGCAGCTCCCATTGACACTAGCGCCAGAGTTCCCTCTAGTAAGTACTGTAGGAAACTCTATGCTTGTAGCCATAGATGCTTGTGATAGCTGTAACAGTTACCGGCGAGAGTGGATCAAGAGAAAGCTATGTGACAACCAGAAGAACATAACTGATTGGACCCCGAACTTGTGCGAAGATCGGCTACTCGCGGCTTGTTGGAATTATTCAACACTGCTGCCCGACCCGAGGGAAAGGGAACGTGCACTGTTTCTGCCCTTTGGCCGGCCACGATTATTCGCGGGGCGAGCAAGGCAGAGTTAAAGCCAGGCGAAGCCGGCAGGCGTTGCAGTACTATCTTTTAAAGACGATAGTCTTTGGGGTACTTCGACGGAAAAATTTTGGTCTGTCTGTCTTTCTGTCCGTAAATTTGTCTGTTTGCCCGCCGTAATGATACCCCAAACGGCACCAAGCAATGCCCTAAACGGCCAACCCGGTCCGCAGCACCCACAAATATTGCTCAAGTTTCAGCGATCATACTTCTGTGATTGTCAAATAAAAAGCAATTATTGCGGATATCTGAGGCCCCATAACAGCACGTCAATATTTTGTATGTGTGGCTTTATACTAGCGAAGGCGCACATAAGTAATTCTAAGGACCATAGCGTTCATTACGCTGCGCTGGCAGTGCAACGCGATGCTCAAAAAGGCAAGTGTTTCGAACGTTTCACTAAGGTGAAACGGTGGTGGCACCTGCCCGTCGCTTTGCGTTCTACACCTTATCGCCTCCGATACAAACGTGCAACTTTCTTCGCGGATGAGCACGCCTTGTTTCGTTTTCGAAGATAGCTGTCAGATAGCACACGTGTATAACGTGACTCGATGCACCCGTTCGCCTTCACTACACAGACCAAGACTCTCTAACGCAGTGCTCTCAGAATACAATTCACCAATTTTTTTTTTTTTCGCACGGAACATCAAATAAACGTTTTCTTCACTCTCTCCACGCGCAAGACTATCGTCTTTCAACATTTGCAGTGAAACATGCAGATATGGGTCAATATTTTTCGTAAGGATAGCTGCTATGGGCGATGCAAAAGCTTTAGAGTCCATGAAAAAAAAAAAAAAAGCTTCGAGTAAGATCTCCACATGGGGATGTGTTAAAGCGTTGACCATATTGCACTTCTCATATTGTAAACATGCCGAATGGGACAGATGCTTCAAAGCGACGCAATGAAAGGAATAATCATGGATGACCCGGTGATGATGCATTACTGCACTTCTGATGCATTACTGCACAGTGGTGATATAAAAGATGTATTTTTAAAGGACTGCAAAGCATGTGGCAGTGACGCAGTAGATAGCGTGCCCAGCATCTGTTGTCGTTAACCCCGTGGTTGTGAGTTTGACTCCCGCTGACGAAACTTCTTTGTCTAATAATCGTGTGCATTTCCTATGACATTTCCGCGACGAAAATACGTCACCGAAATCTTGCTGAACCCCGACATAAAACAACAGTGTTGAAAACAAGAGTCATCTACCTTCTTGTGACATCTGACACCACGTGCATGGTTATCTTCAAACAGGCCACTTGACTCAGTTTTGGGAGTTATTCTAGTCTTCTAGGGAGAAGACCTATCACTACCTGCACGTGGTTCCCTCTGCCGTTGCCTTGTCATTGGGGTGTTTGCTATTGTAAAGCTTCCTTGGCAGGTGACGCAACAGTGAAGGCAATCTGGCCATCTGGGCTGCAATCCCAGAGGCTTCTTTTCGCTTGGCGAGATGGCTGAAAGAATCTCTTCGGAAGAAAGCGACTGCCGACAGGCAGTAGCACCAAGTGGTGGAAACGGTTACCCCTGTACCCGTGCTAGGAGTGCACGTGGGGTGCCTGCAGACCCCCCTGTCGTTGAGGTTGCCTACACATGTCAAGTATGCTCCCGCACATTCGGCTCACAGAGAGGCCTAAGTGTCCACCAAACAAGGGCTCGGCATAGGCCCACAACGCCCATTGTCAAGAAAGCCACAAGGCCAGACACTAAGAAGGCTTAGGCTGTCAAAGACGTTGTGGCACAAGAGGTAGAAAAAAAGGCAACCAGCGTTGGAGCTGAGAGCTCCCAACACACTTGAAGTCGGAAGGGAAATAATGGGGGAGAGCCTGTACCCAAAATAAATTTAAGCAAGAATTCGGGGCCCGGTAAGTCCCGGCTCACTGAAAAAGTATCGCAAACTACTTTTGAGACCATAGGGTACACCTCGAAAGAAAATTGAGGGAGTGTTCCACAGAAATGCACTAGCACATAAAAAAGTTGTTTATTTGTACTTTGCAGTCTTTAGTACATACCCACTCTGAGAAATTGGTGGGTCTTTTGTAGTTTTAAGTTAAGTAGATAATGTGAAGAATGTGGAACAATAAAGAAGAACTATGTAAATAAAAACAAAGAGTACTGGACAATATATCAAAGAAATTCTGTTCTCACAGTGCGATTGTTCTAGTAAACCAGACTGCCGAATGAAACCGATTATAACAACCTCGAATATATATGCCGTATTCTAACGCTTATGTATATATAATGTCAATGTCCATATTTATTCCTCGTTGACCTCAATGGCGTGTTGCGTAAGCAGGAAAGGGGGAAGGTGGCACGAGGAGGGAGAGAGAATGTAGCGTCGCGGTCGCCTGTAACTCGTGCATGAACTTTATGTTACCATTCCCATTACAGTGAGCGCTGCAGACGTGCCACGTCGTATGGCACTTCGACAAAAAAAAATACAGAGTTGCATTTATCCCCACTTCAGCGCACAAGCTTGGACGCCTGTGTGAGTCTGCACCCACACGCTTGCCACTGCGTGCATATGTGTAACCATGCATGTGTGAATGTGGTGCGTCTGTGTGCAAATGCGCTCGGTGAAGCGCGTTGTTGAGCAAGCTAGCGGGGCTATTTCAGAACGTGAGCACTTAGAACGCTATGCGTGAAAGAACAGACGGTAACGCAGTGGACCTCTTCTGCTGCTTCCCCTGTTGCCTAGTTGCGAACCCCCCCCCCCTCTTTTTTTTGGCGTATTTATTGTGCATGCGCTGTGAGGTGGTCATACGTAAGCAGAAGTGCAGCGCTTTTTTGAGTGTCTCTATATTCCACTTAACTTTGTATATATGCTTGCTACGCGCGTCCGCCAGTTCTCTACTGTCCCGTAGTTTGTTACGCACATTGTTAGGACGGCCTCCACAGTGCCACGCATATTGGGACGCGAATGAAATGTTCGCGTCTGATTAGGGGAAAAAAAGCCGAAGATAAAAAGGGTGCCATTCTCATAGTTTCGGCACATTGTTGCCAGCGGTGAGTTCACTGCACGTTCCGAGAATGACACATCTGGCGTCGGGTGTTGTGTATCCGGGAACGTCGGCTTTGTTAAAAAAGGTTTTCATTACGTTGAAATCAACTGAAGTGGCGCGTGGCGCTGCAAAAGAGTGAATGACAGTGCGCAGCTTTCTTGCGATAACCGTTCTGATAACCGTGCGATAACCGTGGTGATGATAACCATGATGAGGCAGGCGTGCGCGCGATGAATTGTAGACCAAGCACGAGCACATGAAAAAAAAAAGTCCACCAACGATTACGATATTAGGGAGCTTTAGAATAACGCACCGCGAGCCCTTGTGGTGTGGTAACTTCCACTGCGCACGCGTCGTAGCACGAGTCGCCGTCCGCGGTCCACACGCAGAAAATCTTAAATAGCGTGCGGTGATTGCGGCCCGCAAAGTGCTCTGAGTAGCTCCCATTCATTAAGTTTGCGGTCGGGGCGAGAGTCCGTAGGCTTTTTCCCAGGGAGAGCATACGCTATTCTAAATCTCGTATGGCGCCCGCTATGCCCGCACCCCCTGCAAACGTTATTCTAAAGCTCCCTATTGCATAACGCGAACTATGAGCGCAGCTTCTTGTAAAGCCAACTGTTCTGGAAGTTCAGACTAGCTGCAGGTGTAGCAGTGTAACACGCTTTGCATATTGCCACAGAAAAACTGCCAGCACTCGTGGCGACGCAGACCATGCACTCTGTGCGTTGCACGATCCGAGAAACCAAGTGAAATGCCGATGTTCGCGTTTAGACGAGACAAGCGAGGTGTAGTGCACGTGCCAGCCCAGCATGCGTGCTTCTTACGATCGACCAACGTGTGTGACGAAGGAAGATAGCGAGGTTACAACACCAGTGGATCGTGATATCGACCGACTCCGCGTTGGCTAGCTTTTAAGGCAATAGCTTTGGAAGTATATTACCAGGCCTACTCACACCTGCATGACGTCACTCGTTTTCCCCGAGCGAGCGCGCGCACTGAAGGCTGTGAATCCATTGCCACCATCGTCTCCCGTTAAAAGATAAAACGTTGATTGATTGATATGTGGGGTTTAACGTCCCAAAACCACCATTTGATTATGAGAGACGCCGTAGTGGAGGGCTCCGGAAATTTTGACCACCTGGGGTTCTTCAACGTGCACCCAAATCTGAGTACACGGGCCTACAACATTTCCGCCTCCATCGGAAATGCAGCCGCCACAGCCGGGATCCGAGATAAAGCGTTCGCGGCGACGTTAACGTGCTTAACAGCTTTATTCTGCCTTCCGAGTAAAAAAAAAAAGAAAAATGGAAGGCACTGGTTTAAGAAACGTTTTGCGCTTGAAGATAAACCTGTGAGCCATTTCTTCCACGACAAAGTCGAAGGTTGTACGCACTCGAACGAGTGGTCGATCTATACTGCGGAATTTGAAGGGGCCAACAAAGTGACGAAATAAATTGGGAAAATTTTTTTCAATTTTTATTTATTTACACACGCACGCAGAAACACGCTATCTAGAGAATGCAGAGGAGCTGCTGCTACTCATCTGCAAATTTTCTGCAGTTTTATTTGTACTCTTTCGAACATCTGTGTTCAGAGACACGTAGTGTATTAGGAAATTGCGTGCTGACGCCACAAATATAATAATCAGCACAGTATCAGGCTGTTGACAACTTCAACAGGAAACAAAATCTTTCGTTTCACAAAAATTTCTTAAGACCAACAAAATAGGCGGCATGTCCTCTTTTACTCTGGCCCCTCTCGCAGTGGTGTGTAGTCAGTCATATACCGTACTGCATTGGAAAAGTTTCATTACGGGGTCTTCATTAAACCGTGTAGCATTCCTGGGTGCTTCTACTATACTGCCGGTGCTTGAATCGGTATATTTTAGGTAGTGGTTCTTAAACATCCTAGCTTGAAGTAGAAATCACACACTTGAAAACTAATTAAGAAAGCGCTTCACCGTAAGTGTCTACACACATCTAAGTTTCAAGGAAACATATTAGGCTATGACGCTGCCCACAATATTACCGCAATAAAGTGGTAGGAACACCGGCAACAAAATACTACGCACAAAACCGATGCACTGAGTAATGCAACAGCATTCCTTCCACTTTTCTCTACCAAGTGATCAGAGGTAATATAACAAGTCACTGGTGGTAATTGCCAATAGCGAAATGTTTACTGACCCTGAAGTAAAAAAACACTTGTTCTGAAAACCTACTGCCACGCGCGTTTCTTATTCATACCAGGGCTTACGCCAACGAGCCAGAAGCACAGATGACACCCTTACGTTAGACCAAATACGCAGCACGGTCGAGATGGGGCCATTGGAAAGACTTGGAAATATGTAGTACGAACATACGTACATACCTTCGAACGGCGCGCCCCCATTTCTTTTTTTTTTTCGGTTGACCCCTGGAAACGAGAACACTCGCAACTTGGGTTCCTTTGCCGCGACAATTCGCCACGCAGCATCGCCCAACCGTTCGGAATTGCAGGCGTACAGGTCGCGAATATCCAGTGCACAAAACGCACCACATATCCACGCTGCAGTTCACGGACACAAAAAAAAAATATGGTTCTTCTCAAGTCGCCAACAAACACGCCCCGAAAACGTTCGTCGGGCTCGGCAATCCATGTCTGTCGAGGGACGAAAGCAAGCGTAGGCATGTCTGTGCAGCGGAACACGCCAGTCAAAACGGAGTGACGTCATTGGTACATCCTTCCGTTCATGCGCTGGTGCGCTGCTAGCCGTGGCCTCTCCCCCTTACACTCTCTCAGCAAATAAAGGGGCGGGGGAAAGGACTTGGCATAGTCAGTGAAATGGCCCCGGGCTTTCGCTGTACACACTTGGGCATTCACAGAGTGTCCTTCAATTTCCCGTCCTGTTACACTGTTATCGCCTACGCTGACGGCGACGCCGCTCAAAGCAGGAACGGCCACCCAATAGATGTGCACTGAAATGCCGAGCCTGCACTGAACACGCAGCACAGCCATAGCCTCGTGGGAAAACGAACTCCAAATAATGAGGGGAGGGTTCATTCGATGATTACTTGGAAAAGTGTTGCAGAGTCCCCCTAATTTCCGGGATATGCATGCAGGCATGACATGCAGTCATTTGATCGCAATAACGAGGGAGTTGTACTACCGGAGCTTGCGAAGCAGAAAAAAAAAAACCTTTGTCTTTCTCTCAACAAGACTCATGCCTTCGCCAATGGTGATAGTACTGTGAAGTGTAATCGCAGTGTGATCGAAAAAGAAAAACGCACTGGTCGAATCTGTTCCTGTTCTGGTGACGTCGCGACGTGTCGATGTGCGATGAACTCACGTGGGAGGTGAAGCTAGCACTCGGCCAAGCGAGGCAAAAAAAGCGAGCCAATCGTTCGTCCCGGGACCACACACACACACACACACACAAATAAAAAAAAATCTGCGTAACGCTTTGCTGCCATGGACTTCGCGCCGTTTGTGGCTGCGCTAATGAGTCGCCGACTAGTTTGAAGTTGGGGGTGAACGGGAGGGCGGGTGGTCATTAGTGCAGCCGCTGGCAGGAACCGAAACTCACTGCCACCCAGAGCAAAATGGACGAGTGAAACGTGAGAGGAACAATGTGATTCCCAGGTTGAGGCTAGAACTTTTTGCGCCTGAACCCTCGTCGGCTGAAGCAGGTGTTCCGGCTAACGCGAGCCGAGTCAGAAGCGAAAGCCCTCGCGGGGTGTTCCGCCAGGGGGAACGCACCGTTGCGTGCGAAGCAATTAGTGAAGTGACGCAGATGGTTAGCTTTGTACTATCGGAGTCGAATGAAGCGCGAAGGGCGGCAAACGTTAGAATTGTTGTAATTCGCGCCGTCCTTTTATCACCATGGACGTGCGGAGTGCTAGCAAATCGGAGTACTGCGCGCCTATAAACGTTAGTGGCCGGACGACATGCACTACACCATTTCTGATGTGTCCAGTTGCCCATGTTTGATTAACTGCCTATAGTACACAAGCGCTATTCTTAACTGTAGTGTTTCCTGGTTAGACCTTTCTAACTACCGCTATGTATATATTTCTCTGCAACAACAACTATGGCATGGACCTTAAACTTTCCCATGAGGTTAAATAAAACAACCCACTGCATTTCCTCGCCTTCACCCTGTACCTTATATAGGGCATGCTTGCTGTATGCATGGTTTTACATAGTTTATACCTCATGTCAGCTATATTGCAGGCGTTCAAAAAACTGGCGGAACAATGTCTTGCGTCAGGGCATCATTGTTCAAATCGGGCATTCGCACCATGCATATAGGATCCTGCTGCATTCCCAGAGTACATAATCGTAATAGCAGTAGAAAAAAAAACGTGGCGACATATTATCCCACTATACTATTGCACGAGTGAATGGTGGAGGGTTAGTAATCTGCAATGTTTACGAGCCTGGACCACGATATATTTATGAGGTTATTCTAAAGGACCTGGCGTGGAAACCCGTAGATAAGAAAGAAATTGAACCACACAACGATGTAGCACTGCATATATGTATATTTGCTATTTGTTTTTTTTTCATTTTTATTTCGTAGTAATCAAGCGTGAAGGGGTAGACGTGGCCAAGTAATGGTGACAACAACCCCCTTCGCTTATTTTTTATCAATATAATACAAAAGAGTCGTACCAAAACGCGTCCCACAAACGCCTGTTCGTTCCCAGAATTTCAGAATGAAAAGTTGCTAAAGAGCTCCGTTCGTGTTGTTCTAAGCTGGATGATGAAACACTGTGCCGTGAAGCGTGCCGGAAATTTCGACCATTTTGTGTTATTTAACATTCCCTGACATCGCACAGCACAACGACGTTCTCGCATGTCGTCTTCATCGGAGTGCGACTGCAGCAGCCGCGATCGACACCATGTCCATTGGGTCAGAAAACCATCAGTTAGCAAAGGTGTCTAACATCGACTAATATTTGTATTATGCGAGTACGAGAAATTCAATTAACACGAATCGCGCAATGATATTTGTCGAGATAAAGGGTATATTTCGCATCCATGAACGTTTCATATTTATTTTACTTATTTACAAATACCTCACAGGCTTCAAGTAGGAGCATTAGGTGAGGGGGTCATAAAATAATATTTTAACAACCCTGCACGAACAAAATAATTCAAAAGCTAAGCATACAATTGCTATGTGCGAGAGATAACGAGAGATAACACTATATATGTGTTACACACAAATGAACAAGTTGGCATGTAAACATACAATGAATAAACACCAATAAAAAGATATGATACACTTCACGCTCTACACTACATCACAACAGATTTTAGTGCAAACTTGAGACCGAAGTCCTTAATTATGCTCACCAAGAAATTGCTGCCGAATATGCTAGTTTGCTTTCCGTAATGATTTTTGTATTAAACGTGGTCGTAGACATAGCAAGTGAAATTAGAAAGCACACTGATTGCAAAGTTAACCACAGACTACCGCATGCAGTGGTTCTTTTAAAATTACAGTGAATATGATAACTTTTAAAATTAACGTTTTTGCACCAAGACCAGATTGAAACTATACACAAAATTTTGTCTGAAAAAAAAAGTGAAAGCCAATTTTTCAATTACGCGCATGAGTGCTCTTGCATCAGTCTGAATTCGCGATCATTTTTGTTGCTTTAAGAAAACGAGGAACACTGGAAACTTTTAATTCTCCAGGTTTTCACAATTTGTGAATATGGTGCTACACGCCATAATTGACAAAAAGTTACCTCGAGCTGAGGCAATGTAGTTTAAACAATACTGTGTTATTTACGTTTTAAATATTCAATGGTCCCAACTTATGACCCTATATAGCCGTGGCTTCGTTCATTAACGTTCTCATTAAAGTGACGATTCCTTCACCCCTTGCTCAAACGATTCACAAACATTCATCCTAAAATTCATTAATTTGTTTCGACGTACCGCTGTTTCGATCGTCGTTGTCCCATACAATTGCGCCCCACTAGAGTGCACTATGTTTCCTACCGAACCAAGTACTGACCGATAAGCCCACTCGGTAAATGAGAATGGATTTCCTCATCTGATCCCGATCTCGTCGCATGGCGGAAACAATCCCGGAAGTTGGAATCATCTTCTCCGCAAGGTTCAAGTGGGGATTGGGCGGGATAAAGTCGGACGCTTCCCAAACTCCATATCGCCTGCTACGCCACTTGGACGCAACAATTCATTGCCTCCCCTGCGGGCTTGCAATGCGTTCGCGAACTCTGACGAAAACCGGTCCACCGGCTGAAACAGTTAGAAATAAAATTAGGACAACCGCTAAGTTGTGTCTGCTGTGTCTTTCCACACACACACACACACACACACACACACACACACACACACACACACACACACACACACACACACACACACACACACACACACACACACATATATATATATATATATATATATATATATATATATATATATATATATATATAAGGTTCGGGACATGGCACAACGGGAGCGTTGTCAACAAGGATAAATATATTTCTCAACAGTTTCGGGAGGGGTCCTCCCTTCATCAGGGAATGAGTATAACTCATCCCCTGATATATATATATATATATATATATATATATATATATATATATATATATATATAAATATATATATATATATATATATATATAAATATATATATATATATACATACATACATACATACATATATCACGACTTTGCTACTATGTATCGAACGTGTGCTACTCGAACACGCTTCGTAGAAGCGGAGGGGGAGAGTGAAAAGTCGCAGCTTTGCCGGGCGAAGCAATGAATGCGATAGCCACAAATTGGAAGGTCATGCGAAGAATGACAAGCAGATCGAAACATGCCCCCTGTTTCTCACGCAAAAATGACGCACGAAACGTTTTCACAGGTACAGACGAACGGCAATAGGCGTCTCCGTTGTTACTTCGCTGTGTCTGAAAAGCGCGCTCTTTTCACGAACGGAGAATATGCAACGAGTGCAGTGACCTTTGTGCGTCCGGTAACTACAACAGAATCGTTCCTGTGAAAGTATGAGGCATACGATTCTGCCGACCACAAGATTAGTGCGCGCACGCGGGGCCGTCCGCCATGCGCGCGCTCATCTCCCACGCGTACTTTGCCCCGCGAAGAGGGGCAAAGTACGCGTGGGAGATGAGAACACGCGCCGCCACGTCGTGATGATCTGGTGACGCACACTCATTGTGCCATGTCACTGGTAATGCTGAAAACAAGATAGTTCCTCCGAGGTGCCAATCACCAGCGTTAAGTGGTAGTTAAAAATAGCTTGCCATTTCAACGTTGAAGGAGGTGCTCCTTTGTGGTTAAGTGGTTAACATTTCACCCTCACAAGCATGAATTCAGACGCTCGATTTCGCGCACTGGATTATTTTCCTAGATTATTTTTCTCTATTGTGTTTTCATTTATATAGATACGTATACACGTACGGTGAATGACGCCGGCAGGAAAATCCACTTGAGAATGTCCATGTAATTGCTATCGCAATAAAATACAAGGCCCCATGCTAGCAAGTTAGTGATGAACAGAATTTCTTAAGGTGGAAGTCCCATTGGTTATTCGGCCGAAAACTTTGGTGTCCGGCTACATCCTGCTCGTAAATCATTCAAAAATGATCATGACCGTCAGATACAGGTATCGTTATGCTGCATGGCCGGAAGCAAAAACATAAGTTGCTTTAAAGGTTCCTTAAGACAAATACCGTTATTTATTATGAATCAGGCGTTAATCAGCTCCTTTAGGCATGCATAAATTCACGGAAAGGATAGAGTTGTCAATGAATATATGGGTAACTACTGGCGTGGTCAGGCAATCACGGTGGTTCAATTACGCCCCCCCCCACACACACAAAAAAAATCGATTTTGCCAGTCTATATGTACACACAAAGAAAGGAACGTGGACGAAAATATAAGAAGTATGTTTGAAGACCTTTATCACAAAAAAGAACAAAATATGGCTATTGCAACAGTGACTGTACAAACGACTCCTGTCGGACGACGTGGGGAATGATCGTATCGGTTTATGCAGCCATGAAATAGTATAGTATTTCCAGACAAATACTGGAAGGTACCACAGTTATCACACAAACATATACGCATCCCCTGCCGCCGACAACAGCTCTCGCTTAATGGTGCCCTGTCCTCGGACTCCTGTGACCGTGTCCATCTTTTCTATCTTCTCTTTGCTTCTGGGTGTCGCTGTTCCTGCGCCACGCTCTCTCCTTCAACTCTCTATCTCTATACCTTTAATCCTATCTATTTGATCCCTCCATACCCCAAGTCCTCGTGAGCTGCTGTTGATGTGTCGCACTCTGATGCAGACAGTTACGGGGCTCACTTTTCTCCTCTTTTCTCTTTAAGAATCACATAGGAAAATTAAAATCAAACAAACAAAACAACGGACCTACAGTATGGCGGACATGTCAACCAAGAACGAAGTTTCGCACAGATACAAAAGAAGTTAGTACGAATGAAACCATTCGCGTGTTCACCAATCCTGTGCGTGTCCTATTTTTCTTCATGTTTCTAAAAAAAAGCAGTTCGCTAAACACGTAGCACACGCATAAACAGCTAGCTGTAATCCCATTACAACATCCTAACCAATAGTTACGAAAACGTGCACAGCCAACCCTGCGCCCACACAACTTAGGTCAGCGGTAAGATTTATCGTCGCACTTTAGGACGCACCGCTTTCCCTTGGGCGGCGCGGTTAGGCATCGGACACGTTATTCTTTCCTCAAACCGACGTTTGCCTCAACGGGCATTTTATGTTCTTTCTCCACACGTTCTTTTATTTGATAGCTTTTTCCCCGAGGGCTGTTCTCGACGCGATCCTCTTGCAGGCGCCATCTTGACAGCTCTCGCAGCGGTTGCTACGCAACACCATCGTCCTCCCTGCCCCAAGACGTGTCCTTGCGCAGCCGACAGCAGAAAACGTGTGTAAAAAAAGTAGTTCTCTTCCGAAGGTGACCGCGCAGCACTTCCGCTTCCGCGAGGTTTCCTAGACAGAAAATACATCTCGATAAACCACAGCCGCGCCGGCACGTCGTAAAGTTCTACTGGCCGGGAAAAATACCATCACTCCTTTCGTCCAATCTAGAGCGAGCATTACTTAGGCCTATTTCCTGTTCTTCGCTACTGGGAGCCAAAGGGTAGCCTTGCTGCTCCTCGTGCATATGCCTTTGTTTTGTTTTCTGTTTGTTTGTTTTTGACGCGACAATTTCTTTCCTGGATGGTGAAATAGCGTGCACGTCATGTTGCGGTATGAGGCTGGCCCCAACAGAGAGGCGATAAAGCTGGGACGTGAATTGGAGCACTTGGTAAAGAAATATAAATAAAGCAAACATTAAAGCCATTTCTACGTTGTGGATGAAGAAAAGGGACCGCTACTAACATCAGTAATAGTAATCTATAAGGTACGGAGTAAACACAGCCGAAAACGTTTTTTTAGAGAGGTCCAGGTGGTTTAGCAGTATAGTAAATATGTTAGCTATACTACGTACGGGGTGCAGTCGACCCAATCTTGATACAATGCTTAAGTGCAGTGCGTTGTGCCAAACCAAAAAGACTGTCTATAGGCGCTGCTGCTTGTTTCAAAGTGCTATATTATTGTCAACGAAAAGTATGGTGTCCTGTGTTTCATTCTATACACCAGTCGCCACAGTATACTTGCGCTTGGCAAACGTAGCCTGACGACACAACGTACAGTATTCGCGGTGCAGTTGGTTTTCTTATGTGTGAGCATTACACGTCAGAAAGAGGAAATATTTCTGTGGGTCTAGCAAAACAGATGCAACTTTATGCTAATGATTTATAAACATTCACGGATTAGTATACCTGAAATATTTCTTTAAAAATTGAGAACATCGCAGCGCTGAGCGGGACAAAACGAAAAAAAAAACACTCACAGGGTAAATTAGGCATTCTTTTTACCATCACAAGCCTGACTACGCTTACTGCAGGAGAAAGGCTTCTCCCATGTTCAGCTAGCCAACTCGGTCCTGCGCAGGCTGCTGCCACGTTATACCCGCAAACTTCCTCATCTGGCCATGCGTGTGCAAGTGGTCATGCATGTGCAACCGAAATGCGGCACTCCCGCTTCATGATCATTATGGCGCAGCTCGTTGGTTGCATTAGTTCTAAATGCTGCGCGAATGGCGTTTCGCCACGGTGCTTGAGGAATGGTGCTGTTTCCTTGGACCCTACATGCGACACCCCATGTCTGTGCCTCCATGACCTTCAGCTTGCCTTGCTACTTACGAGTAACCACGCCATGCACCCTTTCCTGACATTCGCGCTGCCTCGGACGCTCCCTGCATGCCGCAGCGGCATCGTGAACCCACGTACTGGACCATATCAAGATGCGACCAACGGATCTTATCACTAGTGAGCATGCATGTGCCACCCAAATCTGGCACTTCCTTTTGTCTTCGTCATTCCGCAGGTTGGTTGGCGTTTATTACAGCCTCTTAAGTGTTTACGATTAGATTACCGATGCATCGCTGTGGGTCCATGTGCCTCAGCCTTCCTTAATCTTTTCTGTGCCTTATCTATAGCGTTGTGCGGTGACGAGGAACAAAATGCCTGTTCCAATAAAGAAATACTTAAAATGGTGAAGGCGACAAACGCACGGTGCATTACAATTGAGACAAACCAAGGCAACATAGCAGAAACTATAGATGAACTTGAGATGGCACACGACTCTGTAGCCGCGACCACTTAGCCGCCACCACCAGAACTATACAAACAGCAGGGTTTGAGGGAGACACTGGCCGCATGCAGGATTGTGTTGCTACTGTGCAAAAAAATAAATAACCACTTTGCGGTCAAAGTTTGATGACGCTGAGAATCACTCTTGGTGGGACAATATGCCATTCTTTAGCATCACAGATGATCCTTAGAAAAAGGGGAACAATCTGTCGCGAAAGTCATTACATTGCCTCAGATAGATCACAGGTACAGCTATCGACCAACGCCATCGACCATGCCCATGGGTTGGGAAGATACACATCGCATAAAAACTAGGCCAATAATTGTCAAATTTGCCACTCAAATAACCAAAGAATCAGTTTTTTTTTTCAAAGCGATCATTGCGATCTGGAAGTCACTTTTCGCTAAAACAAGATTTTTCACTCGACACGTGCGTCGCGCGTAAAAAGCTGAGAGAATTTAGTAGCACGTTCCATGTAGCCAGTAGACTAAACCACAATAAACTTATGACCGGTGTTAAATCCTAGGTTCATGATCCAGGTGAACATAAAGTACTTGAACGCGCCAGTAAACAACTTTCCAAACCTACTAATGTCCTATCCTAGCCTTGTTCGTCCCTCATTTCTCGGAATGACCTTCTATCGCCCAGGCTCACTCGTTCAAGTCGAACGCATAACACAAAAAAAAACGGGATACTGCGAAGGGTGGCGGTAATTTGTTTTCTGTACCGGTGCTTTACTTTAACACCCCCAGCCTTTACAATAAAAAAGGACGACCTATATAGGTGCTCCCATAAATTATTCAGGACCGGATATTGTTGTATTAACTAAAACCTGGTCATAGAGTAAAATAAATAGTAATGAGTTTTCCAATTCTATCAAAAGATTTTTTTGTATACCAACGTGATCATGCTGACAGGATTGGTGTTGGTGTGCTGATTGCAGAAAACGAACATTGCAAGACCGAAGAAGGGACGTAGAAAGAGCTGCGCCAGAATTCGCTCCCCCAAGCACGCGTTCAATCGGAGAGTAACCCGGCGGACAAAGCGAAACGGTGTCACGTCGAAACGATGCGAAGCGCACGGCCGGCTTTTCCGGCCATTTGCGCAAAAAAGTGAGTCGTCCTGCCACACTGACGAGCTGGTCGGAAGTTCAACGAACCGTAAAGTCATTAAAGGCTAGCACAAAAACATAAGGGAAATGGGAAGTTTGAGGACTTTGGACTGGGCTCTTCGTGGCCACTCGTGAGTTTCCAATCATTGCGCAGAAGCGTTAAACGAACAACTGAAACAAGAAACATATGGGATACTGGCCCCCTTTTTTGCATCTCTGAAACACCCGAGTGCCCAGAGCTGCTGCTTTGAATTGACACCGAGAAGAAGGAATAAAGAAAAAAACTGAAATGTTGCAAAAAGAGCAAGTAATTATCATTTCACACGTCGGCTCATCATATCGATTGAGGCAGTGTCTATGGGAAATTTTAGTTTCGTTCGTGCATTGTTAAGATTCGCACTCTTGCTGGAACATATTGCGCATGACATGCTGACTGCCCATGCGCAAAATCGTTAATTTTGAAACAAACAAATTGTTTTTCTAGACACTCAGTATATACAATATAATTTGGGAATCGATTTCGAGTGAAACATTAAATGCGCTGCTACTAAGTCAGACGTTTCGAGCCATGTTCCAGGTGGAAGATAGTCTTTTGTAAACATTACCAGATTTCCTTAAATGTTTATGGTATAATTTTTTTTAATTTGATAATGCGAGAAGCTATCATATGGGGCATGCAAAAGAGTTGAGTGTGCATGACATGTATGTAAGAAGGCTCCTTAAGGAAAATGCGATCTGGGCGCCATGCACTGACACGTCCTTGTGTAAGACATTACAGGTATTATGCGCAATCAGTCTGGTTGCATGTTTGTGCATGTATGTTAATTGTAGGTGAATGATTTGCACTGCTGAGAATGAAACGCGAAACCTCGGGTGAAGCGCTAGACGCATGAACTAAGCAGAACTTTCGAGACAACCAGGTTTACGTCGTTGCATGTACATTATAGATGAATACCAGCGCCATCTTGCCCGCTGTTCAAGCGTTCTGGATACTCAACGTAGGTGGCGACTTTTGTAGTTCAACAAAGCGCGCTATTGCCATGGTTTTACTTTGATGAGCATACACGTCGTCACAGGCTTCGCCAGGGGATGTTGACAGTAGATGAAAGAAAAAAAAAAGCTAATGTACCATTCAGATTGGCGCAACTTCAGAGAAACTGCATTCCATTTCCACCATTTCGTTTTACGTCAGAACTGAAATGAATGATCGACTCACCTACAGGACAGAAGTAGATTCAGGACAGGTGGTGTAGCATGAAAAGAAAATGAAATATATATTAGTTCTCTTAACAAATGCACAAATTTGAATATTTATTTTTCGCGAAGAAATATAACATTGGTCTTACTGAGTTCAGACAAATGCAAAATTATGGTTACCTAAAACATAAAATGTACACTGGTATTTGCTTTGTACTGCGTTGCTCCACACTTGTTAGCAGCGCGAATAAATACTATGTAGTGCGTCAAGTTTATACAGAAGTCAGTGCGGAGCAAATTTTTTTTCTAACAAATTAATTTAGTAGGCGGTCGTGTCTAATGGAATAATGCTAAGCAAAGAAATCAGAACAGAAATATGTTGTCGAAAAAGTTTAGACAAAAGATTGACCAGCGAGCACCTTCATGGTAGGTACCTTGCAACAAGAAAGCGGGACCTACGGAGAGCCAGATTGTGAGCCGTTCACAATGTGTAATTTGCTTATTTCGTGAGAATAGCTGCGCTAGATTTGAAAAAAAAAATGAATAGACAAAATTACACGCAACGCAGGCGCTGTCCATGTTTTTCTTTTCTTCAATTTCGCGCTTGCGCTCTTACGATCTTATCTGGTACAACCTATCAATAACACATTGATTGATATGTGGGGTTTAACGTCCCAAAACCACCATATGATTATGAGAGACGCCGTAGTGGAGGGCTCCGGAAATTTCGACCACCTGGGGTTCTTTAACGTGCACATCAGTAACGCATACAGAGGTTGTTCGAAAAGTATTGTCAGTGATTGTATTGAAATGCGATTGTACTATCAGCGTCAAATGAAACCCGAACAGCGGCGAGCCATTGCGATAGTGTAGTGCGTGCCGTTCAGTTATCACCATCGACAGGCGCACGCATCCTGTTTAGCTGCTTTGCGCATTATATGCGTGCCTGTTCGTAGTTATAAGTGGACGCGTGCACTATACGATCGCGAAGGCTTGCCGCTGTTCAGGTTTCATTTGACGCTGATAGTACGTCGCAGCTCGCCAGGACTGGTTGGTATCGGTAAAAGGCGAAGCTTGCTTATCTGGACGCGGTCGCTAAGTGTTTAGTCTGTCACTATCTGAGGAGAAAGAACAGGTTTTTACTACGAAGTTAGTTCTCGTTAGCTGCGAAAGACATAATAATTTACTGATCAGAAGAAGGCAGAACGAGTGGCACCAACTTGCTCAAGACCACACTGTAAACTTTTGCTATCTCAAAGACAGCTCACGGTGATGATGATTCGTTGTAGTGTCAAAAATTTTAAAAAAAGACGTCATTTTAGTAGAGTTGACAAAACCAAAGGGGCCTGCAAGAATGCTCTAAACAACATTCTGGTGGATGCCTACGATGACACCATCAACACCTGGAAATCTTGCTGGAAGTTATTGATACACCGATCGCATTCAACAAGATAGCTGATGATCGAACTGACCAACACAGGAAGTGGTCGAATGCACAATGAGCCTGTTTTGAAACTCGTTAATGTGCGGTGACAGTCTGATCAATAACTGTATTGCAATCGACTCAATGACACCAATTTTCGGGCATACCCTCCATGCTTATTTGCGGTCGGCATATTTGAAAATATGCCAGAAACTCCTCCGAAATTGACAATATCTGACAATTGCGCTTATTACTCTGCGCATTTGACATGACAAGCATCGAAATTGCGTAGAACACTTTGCGGTACTGTCATGATGCATTATGCTGTCACAACCTGAAGAACAGAAAACGTCGCAGGTTCCGGCGAGCCGAACGGCTGCACATTGACGATAGTGTGAGAGCACATCAGCAGTTTTCATTTATTGGAGGAACGTGCGACGAGTGACACTCCTGTGTCTTCCAAGCGCTTCAAGCCCAGCACAGAATTCCAGTGTGCCAAATATTAAAAAAAATGACTATAAAGGGTATGTACTTCACGTTATCCACAAAGAGCGCCAGCGGTGAGGTTGCCGTTTTGGAGGTGCATGCACTCTTCTCACGCGCAAAAAACTCACTGCACGTGCTGTTCCTGAGATTCATAAATATCGTGAAGTGTTTCTTTTAACTATTGTATTGTGTAATTGCGTTGGTATAGGTATTATATCCTATAAATACTGCATAAGTATTTCTACGCTCTCGCTGTATGCGATGAAAAAAACTGCAGCTCGAGGCCTTTCACGTGCATAAACCTACTTTTTTTTAGCCCTCGTGTATCGCGACACGCAAACTTGTGGTCCAAATGTAGGTGTAATAATAGAAGTATTCTGTGCTATGTCAGTGCAGGTTAAAAAATGCCAGATAGTCATAATTCACGTAGTCCATCCACTACGACGTCTCTCATAATCACATCGTGGTTTTGGAACGCAAAACACTGAGAATTAGTAATAATAAATTTTGATTAATGCCTATGCCGTGTAGATCTTAGAGTAATCCTAAATCCTGCACTTAATGCTACTCCACTAACGCGGAACAGAACGAAGTGGGCGGCTTGGGCAACTGAGCAATTCCTGTTGCAATAGCGCGCTTGCGGAAGTGGTGGCGCCCTCTTTGCATGGTGCGGGTATCTGTCCTATGGTTTAGAAGCGTTTTTTCGCAATTTTAAACAAATGCTGTTTAAATCTTGGTTATTATTACTCGAAGTCCTAATTGCTTATTTCGGTACATCCTTTGAGGATTGCTGTTCGTGTTTAAGGCATTCATTTGGCAGTGCGCGACCATACGACATGAGACATGGCGTGGGCGAAATGCCGGACCCGTAAAAAACTGCTGTCTTGTAAACACAAACAAAAGGGAAAAAGACAGAAAATGCGAACACACATGTACAAACGTCGAGTGGACGAAACCGAAGTAGCGGGCATGCATGCGCACAACAGCGAAGCTTGATCATGAGCTTGATCCCGCCGCATATTACACGTCACACACATCAAGTACGACCCGTGCCTTCGTCCCTCCATAACAATCACTGCTTCTTAGTGTTCCCGAATGTCGCAGCAGCACAGTAAATAGATACCAGGGAAAAAAAATGCTGAGAAAAAGCCCGAGGTCTACTAGCGAAAAGGTAGAGAAGCATCATAAGAGAAGTGCTTGCTGGAGTAGTTGGTTTGTAATGAATAAATGCAAAGCGTAAATTAGACACCGGATAGAGAAGCACGGAGACACAGCTCACAAGACAAGTGCCAATTCACAAATGTCAATAATAATAAAGGACTTTGTCCACCAGGCTGGAGCAGTGCTAAGCACTCAGCTGCTGATCCGAAGGTTGCAGATTCGATTCCAACCGTGGTGGTAGCGTTTCAAGGAAGACGTAATGATAGAGGCCGATGTTCTGTGCAATGCCAGGGCATTTAAAAAACACCAGATGATCAAAATTTCCGGAGCCTTCCACTACGACATCTCTCATAATCGCGTCTTGGTTTGCAGGCTGAAAACCCCAGATGTTACCATTATTATTATTATTATTATTATTATTATTATTATTATTATTATTATTATTATTATTATTATTATTATGACTTTCTTAAGCAAATGCAGCGTACGCACTGCCCTTAATCATACCAAAAGAATGCATATCACCAGGAAAGCAGGTTAACCAATATATATTCAAACAATTATTTTCTTTGTTGCTGATAAGTGTTCTCGCCAGCGGTATTACTATACTTGGCTTGCGAGATCAGTTCTCGCTGCGAAGCAGTTTACGAGACCGCACTGTCGTCATCTTATGCAACACCACCTAGACTATTAATATAGTCTAGGTGGTGCTGTCTTATGACGGAAGCATGCAGCATCTGATCTCATGTCTCGCGATGGCATCACGCAGGTCGGACCTTTAAGGCATACAAGCCGAGCAGGGGGCTCTTGCGAAAGCGCCAGGGCATGCTCAACCGTGATTGCTTGCGCCAACGAAGGGAATCTGTCCTAAGCAGCGGAGCGGGAGCATGAAACGCCTGCATCAGTAGTTAGCCATCTAAACAAGAGAGAAGCGAAAACAAAATGCTAGCGTTGGAAATTATACAAGTATCTAGGAAAGAGAGATGTGTAACCAAAACACCAGCGCCGGAATTGAGCAAAATCTAGAGTAGAAGCGCAGCCAAAACACCAGCGCCTGGAGTGAGGTACAGATGTTGGGAAGAAGCAGAGACAAAACACCAGCGCCAGGAGGGTGACAGACATGCAGGGGAGAAGTGGATGCAAAACGCCAGCTCCGGGAGTGAGACAAAGATGCAGGAGAGAAGCGGAGAGAAAACACCAGCGCCGGGAGTGAGACGGAGATGTAGGGGAGAAGCAGAGACAGAACACCAGCACCGGGAGTAAGACATATGAAGGGGAGAAGCGGAGACAGAACGTCAGTGCCTGGAGTGAGACAAAAAAGTAGGGGAGAAGTGACGACAAAACGGCCACGCAAGAACTGAGACACAGATGTAGGGGAGAAGAGGTGACAGAATGACAGCGCCTGGAGTAAGACAGAGATGCAGGGGAGAAGCGGAGACAGAACGCCAGCGCCTGGAGTGAGACAGAGGTGTAGGGGAGAAGCAGAGACAGAACACCAGCACCGGGAGTAAGACATATGAAGGGGAGAAGCGGAGACAGAACGTCAGTGCCTGGAGTGAGACAAAGAAGTAGGGGAGAAGTGACGACAAAACGGCCACGCTAGAACTGAGACACAAATGTAGGGGAGAAGCGGTGACAGAATGACAGCGCCTGGAGTAAGACAGAGATGATGGGAGAAGCGGAGACAGAATGCCAGCGCCTGGAGTGAGACAGAGATGTAGGTAAGAAGCGGAGACAGAACACGAGCGCCGGTAGTGAGACACAGGTCTAGGGAAAAAGCGGAGCCAGAACGCCAGCGCCTGGAGTGAGACAGAGATGTAGGTAAGAAGCGGAAACAGAACGCCAGCGGCTAGAGTGAGAAAAAGAAGTAGGGGAGAAGTGGAGACAGAACGGCAGCACCGGAACTGAGACACAGATGTGGGGGAGAAGCGGTGATAGAATGCCAGCGCCTCGAGTGAGACACAGGTATAGGGGAGAAGAGAGACAGAATGCCAGCGCCTGTAGTGAGGCTCACGTGTAGGGGAGAAGCAGAGGTGAAACACCCGTGCGCCCGTGGTGTTTGCCTCTTTTCCTTGTGTCCATGTACGTGTTTGCGCAAAGAAGTCATGAATGAGTACCAACTCGCCCAACTTTCAGTACTGTTGAAACACCAGAGCCAGGATTCAGACAGGAATGTAGGGAAAAAAGAGCGTGACGAAATGCCAGAGTTGCTAGTTAGACACAGATGGAGGGAAAAAAGAAGCAGAACCGAACGCCAGCGCGGGGAGTGAGACTCAGATGTAGGGAAGAAAGAAGTGGAGGAGAAACGCGAACGAAAAAAGTTAGACGCACAACGCAAGGACCAGTAAACAAATATTGTAGGCAGGAAGCCACTGAACAGAAAACAGGTTGTCGCAAAACAAATCAAACAATCGCAAGTAATGAAACAAAATGAACACTAACGAAAGAACAGAAGACAGCCTATAAATACAGCATAAACACAGGTGAGGCACGGACGAGTCAATGCTCCACGCTTCGTACAGCTTTCCCTTGGTGCGAAGCTGGCTTACATTTTTTTCCCTTATCTCATTCAGTGTTGCTATAGACTACGTGCTCTCTCCCATGGATGGCAGTACGGATCGGTCATCCGTCAGCGCCAGGTGGCCGGACACATTAACATGAAGCGAGAATACCATAAATGCCCGCCTCTAAGGGGGCGTGACGGTGCAGACTCTCTCGATAAACAGCCTGTGGTCGACACGTTTTCGCCGACGGCCTATAACTTTCCGCAGCGATGGTTGCATCGCGCGTGCGAAAGCAGCAGCGAAACGTGCCTTTTCGGCTGAGAGGTAAAACGCAGAGCAGCGTGTCGAGATGCGGACCCGGGATCCAAGCACCGCTCGACGCAGCAGCCTTTTCGCGCTTCGTCGAGCGGAATGGCCTGCTAAACTCGGCCGGAGGATGCGAGAAATCACGTTCCGAGAGGTTTGCCAACGTACGCAGTGGTGTGGTTGACGCCACACTGCTTTGGCTTCGCGGTGATTGTGCGCTTACGTCGTTCTATTTGCTTACTAAAGAACCAATTTTTTGTTATCACTAAGAGGAGCACGTGCCTTCGTTAACCCGTTGTTTAGGGCTCCCCGCCTTTTATTTCTTCTCTTTCATACCCTCCTCTTAAAGGTCCTTAGTCTGGTACGATACGGAGCATTACAAAGAACATGTGCTGAGTATCCCCGAAGGATTCACCAACTGTACCAGTAAACATGTCGATTTTCTCGTACATCATCACCATCATCGGCATCAATGCCACCATCAGCCTCACAGCACCTACTGCCGCGAAAAGGCCTCTCCCACATTATCGATCGACCTGGTCGTCTGTCCGCAGCTGGCACGCTATACAAACAAACTTCTTAATCTCAACTGCCTATATACTTTCTGTCTCCCCATCGCTGTTTTCACGCCTATCCTGCTATCCAGCGGCTATCCCGATTACGCAATACGAGCCCTGTGCATGCCTAATTCTTTCGGAATTGCAATATGATGTTTCACACCCATCTGTGTCCTGTTTCACTCTGCCTTCTCCCTTTCTACACGTGCCGTTTCTTTTTCCGTTGCTTGCTGCGTTGTCTTCGTTTTACGTTGAACCCTGATGGTGCACCTCCAGGTTTCTTCTTCGTGTATAAGCCCACTCAACCCCCGATATGATGAACCAGCATAAAGCGAAATATTGGTTATAATGAAGTGAATGAACAATAGTCTAGCAACAGGCATAGTGTTAGGAATATGCCTTTATAACGAATTGTTTGATATAACAAACCCATTTTGAGTCGGATACAGCTTTGTTATAATGAAGGATGAGTGTACTGATAAAATGCAGCTGTAGTACACCTTTATTTTTAAGGGGTGGGAGAAAATGATCATTTATGATTTCAGAACACTTGCTGAATGTTATCCATCCCATTCTTACTATAGTTAATTCACTCTCCTAGTTCAGCTCCGCAGGTACTATCTGTTCTGGGTAGACGTATTCCTGTCGAGTTCACACATAATGGCACAGGCGTGCTTCACGTACAGTGCAGGAACTTGATAATTTGATCATTACCGGACATCCAGGCTTATGGAGGACAAAGAGAAGGCCAGCCCGTTTTCAATTCTTGATGTCCTTGGACAATAGCTTTTCAAACTTACTTCTCGGTCTTTTTATCACTTGTGAGTCAACGAATCACTCAACAAATTGAAGTATATAGGTGGTAGGTCGACCTAAGCAAAGAAAACAGGTAAGGTTTCATATAAACAGAGCCAGAGACAAACACAGAAGTATTGGACTAAAACAACCAACCCAAACGAGAAGGAAAAAATTACAAAAACTAATTCCAACGATGATCAAACAGACACGCGAGCTATCTCAATAAGCCGGAATTGGAGTGGAGGCTAGAAAAGAATATCATGAAGAAATGGTGGAAAGATAGCTTAACTAAAAGAAATTGATCAATTGAAATCATCTATCAGTTAGTAATAAGGGCCGATGCTATTGATTCCAGCTTAGGACAGGAATTTTAAACAAACTTCTCCTGTCAGTGGGAATATTACCAACAAATATTAGGCTGTGTAATCCGGGGCTGCAGTTCCGGTCCATCACTTGCAGGTGCACTAGCCGTCTCATTTGAAGAGACTGCGCTCTGGATCTGGTTCAATGCGATCAGCCGCCATGTGAGATGAGACTTCGCGGGAAGGTATTGATGCGTATACTTCCATCGACCCGTATGAGAGGTCGCGGAAACGCGGCCACCGCATGGCGTATGGTGAAGAGTTTCGCGCATTTGATCTGGTCGCTTAACACTAACTTACGCGGTTTAACCTCCCGAAACGACGATATGATTACAAGGGAATCCATAGCGGAAGACTCCGGAAAGTTCGATCACCTCGTGTTCGTCACCGCGAACATGAATGTAAGCCTATATTGGCCCCTTCCACTCCGCCTCCATCAAAATGTGACCATGGCTGCCGGAAAGACAACCACAAAGACAACGCGGCAACTGCTGCGGTAGCTTAACGAAGAGAGTCTTAACCAACCTCACGTAGAAACTTTAAAACGCGCCTGGCCATAGCGTGTAGGCTCGGCTTTCCTTCGCGTTCCCGGTCAACACGTTACCCGGCCTACTCGACTGACGCTGACGCTAGGCCTAGCGGGCTGGCGCGTCCCAACGCGTTCGTGTGGTTGGGCCTAAAGGTAAAGTGCTATGGACGAACCTCACTATGGTTAAAGGGGCAAGGGTTTGATTCCCGGCCCCAACGGCCGTGTTTTGTCGGCGGAGTACATCCGCGCCCACGTTACAAAAGATTGCGCTATCCGCAAGATTTAGAACAAACAATTTATCATATGAGTATTGCGGAATTCCACACGGAGGTTGAAGAGTTATCGGCAACTTCATCGGGTCATTGACAATTACAATTGGGTGATTGTCGATCATTCCTTTCTTAGAGTATGATTTGCTCCGCTATTGCCCAACTAATTGTCTCACAACTAACGAATATTTTTTTCCCGCAAGAGCACTTCAACAGTTTCAACTGTTTTGCCTCGTTTACTTAGTGTTCAAGTGCAGAAGCCTACGCTAATGCCAAGTCCATCGGAATTTGCAGCATGACGACTGACAAATGAGAAAGATTATTTCAGACATCGAACCAGTAACTTGCCAGATTCTGTTTTGATAAGGTCAAACCATCCAGAACACGTCATATTTGGACCAGTTGTATTTTGTCCTGGAATTACCTACTGACTTCATGGTGTTCGACACGCGACTTGAACTACAAAAAAAAGAATTATTCTTTTATTTCTATTGCTTTATTAGACTCGCACATGGCCTTTATTGCCAAACCTTCCAAAATATATGACATGCCTGACAAAATTCCACCAACTTTCATGACGTTAAAATAGTAAGTCGCCTGATTGAATTTATTTTAATTTAGGTAAACCTCTTGCCACAGCTCATATTCTGACTACTTTTTTTTAAGAAACAAGGTCGTTCAAATGGCTTTCGTGGTTTGTTAGAGAAGGGGCTTGAACTGCAAGAAAAATAACGATGGTTATGTAATTTCTATTTCTATATTCTTTTCACACATACACATTGTTCCCGTGCCCTTCAAGATATATGGCATGCCTGACCAACCCCCCCAAAAATTTTGTACGCAATACGAGGCAGTGGCCGTGATCTCTTTTATTGAATGTACACGTTTTTAAAGGTGGGCCTCATAATAAAGTGATTTCAATTTTTTCCTGGTCCTTCCAACTTGCCTCAAGGTATGTTGGGCATGTGGGATGAACTACAAGGAAAAAGAACAATGAATATTTCATTTGTATTACTATATTCATCTGACTCATGGCGTTCACTGTTTCTCTTTTGTGCCTGGTTGGTTTCTTTCACCATTCTCCCGCCAACATTTCTCGTTCTTCCTTCTTTCTATTCTAGTCTTCCGAACAAAGGTTCATGTTAAGAAGGAGAGGGACGCGAAGACAACGCTTATGCTACACGCATGCACTGTGGATCGATTATTGTTCTTCCCGCACGATCGGGTTGTTAGTATTTATGTACATGCCCGGGCAACGAGCTGGGCAGAGTTGTACGCTGTGGTCTCAGCGCACATAGCTTCGGAGACAAGGCCGGTTATCGCTGAGACGGCCTACACGAAACGAACGAAGCGGCGTCTGCCCGAGACGGTCGAAGCGTACTTGATTTCCGGGTCGCCGACGCCGCTTGGAGCTATTCGTGATCATGAGATGTGTTGAAAAACAACAAAAGATATCTAAAGAGAGAGAGAAAACGTGGGTTATGTTGGTGGTCCAGTGATTAAGATGTCAGATGCAAAAGACCATACAGAGAGGAAGAGACAGATAAAAAAGTTGTTTCCAATTTACCCAGAGAGACAGATAATCAAGAAGACATGTGCCATAGCAAAACACAAGCAAGAGAGAAAGAGAAAGGCGTTGGTCCTGTTAGGGGCTGAGTTATCACTGTAGTAGATGCAAAAATACCATAGAGAGAGAGAGAGAGAGAGCGACTCAAACTTATTCCGAAAGAGAGAAAGAGAAGATGGTACGTGCAGTTGCAAAACGCCGGAGAGAGGCTATAGGTTAGAAGGAGAAAGTCAGGGAAGAAGTCGAGTACTGGCATTGGATGAGTGATTACAGCAGCAGATACAAAAGACCCCAGACAGACAGACAGAAAGAGAGAACGAAAAAAGAGAGAAATAGTGAGTAGAGTGAGAGAAAAGAAAGTTCATGATATGTTATAGTGGTCAAGTAGAGAGAGGGCAAGTGAAAGAGAGACAGAGAGTTATAGAGGAGAAGTCATGTGTTATGGTAGTTGTCGAGTGATCACTGTAGTATATGCAAGATTCCGTAGACCGAGACAAACGAACGAAAAATAGAGAAAGAAAGCTCATGTTGTGTGAGCGTTCGACGCTACGAGAAACCAGGAACGATAAGCGAAACCGTTTTGGCTGCAGATTAGTGCTCGGTTGGCTGGTTGGAATGTTCGCATAGTGGTTGCAGGCATGCATAAAGCTTTGCGAGGCTCCCCTATTGCATGTTCGGAACTTCGCTTTTTATTCCAGTACGCTGCGCTACCATGATAGGCGTTCTCTTGCATTTCGTGAGCTAAAGATCAGCGAACCGCGTCTGCCGTCGTTTCATCCACCATGGGAAGTAGCGAAATCGTTGGGCAATGGTTGGCCGCCACTCACGTTAGCGTCCATTGTTTGATATGCATTCCTTAAGGGGATGCTTGTGAAAGTGCGCTCTCAAATGTGCACTTTCACAACTAATTATTTATTTACCGCGTACTAGGATTTGTGCGAAACGTATAGCAGAGGCTTTCAGTTTCTCCATGTACATTTCACGTTGCCCTGTTACCGCAATACCGGATGAAATCAGTGAATGCGTGCATCTTTACGGAAGATAAGATTCATTTCACAGAACGTCATCTACTAATGGAACACGCGAGCATACAGGCATATCTAACTCAATCTCGCCGTTCGTCTCATGCAGTAGCAGTGGCTTGAAGCTTGACCAAAGGAAGAGCTGATGCTTGATGGCACCAGTGGGGCACGCCTGTGCGCAGGTTCCTTCCCATATTTAACATTGCGGCTATGTAATGAATGCGCCCAAACTTGCTTCACACGTCCACTCATTTGAACGTGTCTCCGTGCAGTTGCGACCATGCAGGTGTCTGAAGATAATGGTTGTCAAGGACCGCAGATTTCTACCCAAAGGAAGTGTTTACAGCCCATTTTTTTAACCACAAATAGGAGTGCATCAAAGGAAGGCACTTCTGAGATGCAAGTCATCGTTTCGTTTCAATTTTTCGCATCTGTAGCAAGGATAATTTTTCGTAGGACTCAAGCAACAAGGAAAGCCTGCCCCCCCCCCCCCCCCCCCTTTTGGTTATTGAAGAACTCTGCTAACCCATGTGTAAGTGTATATCGTTCGCAAATATGCCCAACCGATTTGAGCTAGAGTGCGCGCGATGCCGCCAACGCAGACTCAGGATGACGTGCTTCCAAGTGAGAACAGGATCCAAAGTACTACACAATTCCCAGATTAAAAGGGAGTTTGCCGATAGCATTGCGACACGTGGTCCAGGGCTACATTGTACGTAGAACGTTAGTCCAAACATACGAGAGACACAAACCCAGCATGGTCGCATGATTTCCCCAAGGGGTAACAATGGTTGGCCACCGACTTGGCTGGCTAGGCACGCAGTGATAATAAATAATTCTGAATGTCTGTACAAGCACACTCGCAGAGCGAGCTACCAGAAACGGCACAAAGGGTAACACTTCTCGTCCGCAGACACTGGGGAAAACAGAACTACAACAAAAAATAAAAAGCCGTACGCCCTTGCTTGTCCAT
>NC_134707.1:26994344-27011844 GCF_043290135.1 Rhipicephalus microplus
GATAAAGACGTTCTTTTTGTTATACTTCATTAGTCATACAATTAATATGGGATGGCCCTTATCTAAAATTATTCGTGTCCTGGCAAATGTTTAGGAGTCGTATAGAGCTATACATATAGACCGTCGTCATCATTTTTTGGATCATCAGCCGGTTTGAACTTGCTTTTTTTAAGTTGTTCCCGTATTTTGCTCTCTTCACACCGCGACAATATATTTGCAATATATTTCTGCAGGAATCTTTCGGGAAGATAAGGCAATATTGAAAAGTCACACCATACTTTTCAAGAGAAACTTATTGTTGAAATATCAATCATCTGCCATTTCACGTAATTCGAATGTACCAGAGCACCACAATGCGGCTACGTAAGGCACGGAGCAGAAGGCGCTGAGGTATACTAAAAGAATATTTGTTTTTCATGCGGTGACATATCAAACACGCGCGTTCATCCCGTGCATAACGCCTGATAAGAGTGCCAGGGAATCGAACTCAATACCTCACGCTGAACATCGAAGTATACCAAAGACAACGAGAACCCGAGACCGGTGTCTGAATGGCTGTATGGGTCCTCGTTTGGATGCACAGAACGCGAGTGTACAATAGCACCCACTCACTGCACACTTCTGTTCAGACATAAAGCGTCCGTGTTTACGAATGGCGACAAGTTTTCTTTATCTTATTCACACCAGCAAGGTCCCTGGGGCTTTGAATGATCCCCGTGCTCTCAATCTTTGGGGGCTGTCATACCCGGCGGGACATATTCGCAATCTTATCTCCATCAGATGAACGGAAAGCAATCCCCGCGTCACCCGCCTACTCGAATCGGGATATTGCGGTGTACCGTGGTCGAAGCAAGCGATGCCGAGATGATAGACGCGTTGGAAACAGATCGGCGAGACACTCGCGCGCGGATTTTGTTTTCTTCCAGGCCCTCCAGAACTAGAAGATGCAGCGATACAACCACAACAGAAAAGGGAAGTCAAGACGCAGAGCAGAAGCAAAAAATGGAATATATTTTCGCGGGGTGTAGCGAGCTTTCTCGCTTGAAAAGCGTTTCAGATGTTTGAGCAAACGACGCGAGAATACAGCGTTGAACACATGGTGGGCACAGGTGGCCGTTCGCACTACGGTGTCCACCAAAGGCTCCTTTCTATATGACATCTATATCAAAGCAATCGATAAGGGATTTATGGAAAGAAATGTTCGCATACTCCATCATTGTCGGGTATATATATATATATATATATATATATATATATATATATATATATATATATATATATATATATATATATATATATATACATATATATATATATACTCAACTTAGTGGCTTGGGGGATAACTACCATGGTAGCTCAGTGGTAGAGCATCGAACGCGTTATACGAAGGTCACAGGCAGGATTGGTTCCTGCTCACGGCAAGTTATCTTTTCATCCACTTTTCTTTCTTCACATTTACAATACCATTCGGTCTGATAGCTTCCCCCGTACTTTCTTGGAATTATTTCCCGTTATATCACATTAATATTGTGTCAAAGCACAGAAAAACAAGCCCTTAGGTATACACTTCTTTCTCTTACTCATTAACGAGGATTTCGTAGTGGCAGACTTAGCGCTTTAGGTTTTATACGAAAGACTATTGGTCAACTGCCAGCTCGTAAGTCAGCTGCCAGCTACCAGCTCGTGACGCCAAACAGGCTCATAAAGAAAGTGCCACATTCGCCGCCATGGCTACTGGTGGCGCTGATTGACACTCCCACATTTAAATTCACATATATACCCAATAAAGTGGCTGGGGGCATAGCCGCCGTGGTAGCTCTGTGGTAGAGCATCTAACGCGTTATTCAAAGATCGCAGATTCGATTACTGCTCATGGCAAGTTATCTTTTCGCCCTCTTTTCTTTCTTCACAGTTACATTACCATTCGGTCTGATAGCTTCCCCCATACTTTCTCTGGCACTATTGCCTGTTAGATCACATTTATATTGCCACGTAGCTGACGTATCAGCGGTTAGAAGACGACAACGAGGAAGTGGTCTGTTGGTTGTGCGTGCTGTCCTCCATCCCAGTCGATGCTATACGCATCTGTGTTAATATAGCTTCCAAATAGTGTCATTTTACGCAACAATAACACTTCTGGCCATATATATATATATATATATATATATATATATATATATATATATATATATATATATATATATATATATATATATATATATATATATATATATATATATATATATAGTTCGATGCAATATATATATAGCATCGAACGCGTTATTCGGAGGTCGTAGGTTTGATTCCTGCTCACGACAAGTTAATTTTCACCCACTTTTCTTTCTTATTATTTACTTTACATTGATTCTAATAACTTCCCCTATACATTCATTGGCATTATTGTCTGTTATATCTCATTATTATTGTGTCAAAACACAGAAAAACGAGCCCTCATGTATACACCTCTTTTCCTTAATGCCTAACGTTTCGGCCACGGCACGTCCTTCGTTAGGCATAAAAGTATTGCTCTCACTGTTACGTGTACCACGGCTTGTTCTATTTGTGTTTTTTTTATTCTTACGAGACTTCACTCATATTCCCGGCTGAACGCCCCCACCCCCGCATCCATAGACGCTCGTTAACAACGGTCGGGGTGTTTTCTCTCTACATTAGCATTCGACGACCAGCCGAACAAGCTGGTCGATCTTGTCGCGTGCGTCCTCTAAACGACAGAATTTGGCCGGCTTCTGGGATCTCTGCTACAGCCGCATTCGTCGCCCCAGCTGGCGCTCGTTCTATAGTGAATATTAGGGGCGAAGCTCCTTATATGGCGTGGCTTGTGCGTCCCTCGTAGTACGTAATCACCAGTGGCACATACCCGAAATAGCGGTCCTTACGATTTTGACCTCCAAGGTGGTTCCGGTGAGAGATTTCTTCTGTGCGTTGTTGAACAATAAAAGATAGGGCTCAATGCACATGTTAATGGCTGCTAAGGGGGAATGAGAGACAGGAGCATTCGGCCTTTAGGTAACGCGCACGCTGCGATCCCCATTAGCAGCTATTGGCATGTACATTGAGCACGATCTGACAAAAAAGGGTTGCTACGTTATACTCGCTGGGTGTAACCTCCTTGATTTTAGAAATGTTTAGCGAGCGTTGGGCCGCATAGCCATGAATACAGTGAACTAGTACATACCATGAACTCGAGGTGGTTAAAGGTGGGAAGTAAACCCGAAGCGCAAGCCGTAAGAAAGTGGGCATGTGCCACCTCCCGTTTAGTCCTTGAAATGTCCGCTGGACGGCGGAGCTTCTATATGGAGAATATATGATGAAAAGATGCGAGATGGTGGTGCTTGGAGCTTCGAACGGACACACAGACAGATGCATGGATGGACGCATGAACGGACGCAGGCGCGGATGCATGGACGAACGCAGGGACGGACGCACGAACATACGCACGCACGGACGGTTGGATGGACGCATGGACGGTTACACAGATGTACGCAGGAACGGACGGAAGCAAGAACGAATAGACGGACGAATGCTTCGCCCCACTCCCCATCATTCACTCCGTGGATATGCTGCCATTTTTTTCTTGATTGTTTGACTGATTGATTGAATGATTATTTGATTGATATGTGCGGTTTAACGTCCAAAACCACCACAAGATTACGAGAGACGCCATAGTGGAGGCCCCTGAAAATTTAGACCACCTGGAGTTCTCTAACGTGCACCTAAATCTGAGTACACGGGCGTATACCACATTTTCGTCTCCATGGAAAATGCAGCCGCCGCCACCGAAACTCGATCGCCCGTCCTGCAGGTCAGCAGCCAAGACTTTAGCCACTAGACCACCACGATGGGGAGTGACTATGCTGAACCAAATGCAAGTATTATGATTTCTAAAACACAGGTGTGATATTAATTTGTTAGGTTGACTGCGACAAAGTGTTTCCGCCTCGATGTGGAATTCATGTGCGGTACGAGAGAAGCTTGACTATGATAGGAGTTTTATTGTAACAGGCTTAGGCCTTCATCATTTCCGATATTGTGATAAAGTTCAGATCCCAGCCGAAAATTTCATAAATCGCTTTGCGGCGGCGCCTACTATACTGCCACAAGCGCAGACACATGCATTGGCATTCGCGTTCCTTTGTTTCTAATTTTTCTGTTACCTCCAAAAGACACGTGTAACAATTGCCTTGCGAAAACCATGGCCGACCGAGTGATAACCACATGGGTTATTTTAAAACGTTTTGATAAGATTACGCACACACCGTGAACGTTAGAGTGTAGTTTGGAACTTACTGCAGCCTATAGCGGTAACGCTGGAATCTTTTGTGGGATATGTATGAAGGCCAACGCGCTTTACCGCTTGCCAAATTTCTCGACGGTCGATAACTCTGCTCACCGCTATCAGTGTACAGCCGTCAGCAAACTTATCAAGAAAGCTGCGACGCGTCACCCGGACTGATGGCAGCCGTGATGCGTTGGGTGCTGATGATAATGCCTCGGTATGCTTGCGTTGTATGTCAGCGTGCATCAATAACAACTCGGCTAAAAAATCCAAATCTATGGGGCACAAGTGTGAATCAACCTGTTTCCGGACACGCTGTTGGGCGTTCATGCCGAGCTTTCTGAAAACTGTACACCCTGAATTGCTTGTATTTTGGCCGTTTTATTTACAAGGCTCCAGATGGCCCGATTAAATGCTTCTCGTCTTGAGCATGCCTAGTGGTGGCTCCGTCGTGCGCCGCTGGTGGTGTAGCGGTTACGCCACTCGGCTGTTGACCCCGGAAGACGTGGGGTTCGGTTCCGCCCCGTCGCGGTCGCATTTCGATGGAAACGAAATGCCAGAGGCCCACGTACTGCGTGACGTCAGCACCCGTTAAAGCCGCCCGTTAAAGCCGAAGTTTCGGGAGCCCTCCATCAGGGTGTCACTCACACTAATATCGCGGTTTTGGGGCGTTAAACACCTTTACATAGTAATATAATGCTGCCTATTTCGAAGCCACGTTTTGGTCCCAATGTATTCTGGCATGAATTTGCGGTAACCTTCGCTTGATTATGAGAACCAGTGATAATGCGGCTTATCAGAGGGTCATGATGATCAAAACTTTATTACTACCAAAAGAGGGGACCGGCCGAGAGGTCAGTTACGCTGCTTAGAAGAGGTCAGCGGGAATCCCTTGGGACACCGCGGCCTCCAATGCGTGGGAGATTACCCGGGTTTGCTGTGCCGAGTCAGTGATATGCAGGAGGGACTCCCATGTATCTTCTGTGTGAGCAGCGTCAGCGTACTGTGGGCACGTCCATGCCATGTGTAAGGAGTATTGCAGCAACGCTGCGAAATATACATCTATTGCCTGACACGTTGAACGATTTTACATACATACATACATACATACATACATACATACATACATACATACATACATACATACATACATACATACATACATACATACATACATACATACGTACGTACATACATACATACATACATACATACATACATACATACATACATACATACATACATACATACATACATACATACATACATACATACATACATACATACATACATACATACATACATACATACATACATACATATACATACATACATACATACATACATACATACATACATACATACATACATACATATGCACGTACGTACGTACATTACAATTGAAACAAGGGAGAGTTCGTAAGGATTTATTTACAAGGAATGTACAACTAACACAACATCAGGAAACCGGACTGTTTTGTTTTTAATGTTGCATATGCTGTAAATGCAGTCAATTTTACCGACATACATCGTCTGGTTGACTTCACAGGCTTGTAATAAATTCCGAAAGTGCAAACAAAATGTAATTGCACTGTGTGCGTTTCAATAGGCACATTGCTTCGAGTTTTTGAGGAGTCTTCTGAATGTAGACACATTACATGGACCCAGAATTCGAACAGAACATTACCCATTAAGAACGCAAAAGTTTCCTGGCTTTCATGCGCACGCTCGTGACAACGTGTAGGTACGTGTGTCCATTATTCTCTCGAATGTCGCAATGTGTAGCCCAGACAATACGCTTCTTCAATCCTTCCACCGAGGTGGAACTCCTGTTTTTCCGCAGAGTTGTCGCCAAACATAGGATCTGGCGTGTTTTGGTGCTATTTTGAGCACCACATTTGCGTGGCCAAATATATACCTACAATTTTGTACGTGGACGACTATGTAGACGGTGTGGGAGAGGCGGACGCATGGGATGTGAGGAACGTCACGCTAGAACCGCCGAAAGTTTGGCCCTTTTATTTCGTCCTTTTCCCTTTATGCGGGTGCTTTCCGTCGTTGCAGGAATCGTGGGGTCAACATAAACAAAAGAACGCAGAAACAAAAGCACCCGAATAAAAGTTACGGGCATGTCGTTCGTGACTCGGCAAGACGACACGCGAAGAAGCTTTCTCGTTAGACCACGTGACATCGCTTCGAGGTGGACCAACGTCAGTGCTTAGGTCCACAACGGTGCAGGAAAACAAGAAACAAAGAGACGAAGAAGCGGATCGGGGGGAAAAACAGACGAATACAGCCTGCCAAAACAAGAATACGAGGTGGGATGTCGGTACAGGAAATGGGTATGTTGGAAGGATAGGACGCATACGAACACTTCCCCTCGCCCATCAGTGCAAGTCCCGGTGCTGCAGTTTAGGAAAGATACGATTCCTATTAATACCCGAGCCCTATTCCCCACGAATTTTCTCTCAGACGTCAAGCTACGCGTTCTTCCCGAAATATTTGCCAATTTTGTCACCCTATCTGTTCTAGCCTACAGCCTTTCCCCACTTCACTGGTTTCTCATTTTTAACGTACCCGCCTTTTCCTCTAGCTGACCTTTAGTAGCTCTATTAATCCTCCCCCGCGCAGCCATTATCAGAGCTACCCTATCTTACGTCCACCGAACAGCAATTTCTCTACTTCTTCAGCACTTTTTTATAGCGATACTTACAGCTGGGTTACATTGCCTGTTCCCCGTTCCAGAAGGCACATCGCTGACTTCCTTTCTCTCAAGTTTATACTTTCCCCACGTGCCTTTCGTTCCCGTCCAATATTCCCCTATATACTTCCCCGTAGGCTTCTCGAATCCTCCATCTGTCGACCATTCTGTCGATTCCAGCTTCCCCAGCATCAAACGCAGAAGTCAGCAGATACAAAACAGAATGAGAGCTGACGATGCAATCAGAGTAGAAGTAAAAACAAGAGCGTAAAAATACGGGGTTAGGTGTGCGGGGGAAAGAGGGTTACAAGTCGAGCCCACGGGAAGCAGGCTAAAACACAGAAAGCTCGCCCGACAGTCGCGTATCTCGGCGTGTGTGTTTGTACGTATACAACTCGGGTGATGGTGCGAGTGCTTTTCGGTTGTATACGTGTAGGGCTTGTGAAGGTGTTGTCGCAAGGCGCCGGCCCCGACTTCACGGTATCGACCGGAGGGCATGGAAGCCCAGAGGGTGGGGAAAAGGAAGGATGTGAGTGTCGTGGACAGGGGCGATGTCTGTTAGGGAACTCGGAAGGACGAGGAATGGGGACAAATAGAAATACCAAGCAACAGCAAGAAGGTTAGGGAAAACGAGAGAGCGGCGCTTAGAGGGAAACGCACGGTGTAGTAGAAGGATACCGGTTCGATCTTGCTTCTTAAAGGTGGGAAGAGGTGACACTGCGACGGGAATTTTTCTCCCGAAAACGGGAGAAGCGTCTCCCTAAATCTGGATGTAGACATGGATGGAGATGCGGGCGTGCGGGCGATGAACAACGAAATTGAGAAAGAGTGGAGTAAAACAATACGGAGCTGAAAAAACTAAAACTTTTGAACTATACAGTGATGGCGTCAGAAAACAACAATAAAAAGAAAAAGAGACAGCACACATTCATCCCTCACTTGTGAATGAAAGTAGGGATTCACGGAATCGAAAAAGATTCACTATTCGCAGATCAGGGTAGTGCAACGTTTTGTCCGCAAGGAAGCGTCGTACTGTACTTAGTTTAAAAGGTATTTGGCGGTGTCGCGAAACAGGTTTTCAGAGAGAAGGCAGAACGAAAAGGACTCTGGGAATGAATTGATGTTGCTCAAGTGTTAGTGAGGTTCAGCTCGACGAGTTGTCATTGCTTGACGTGAACATTTCAAATACATTTATGAACATAGGGGACGAAATGGCAAACATGGAGGCAGCACATTTTAACTAGACCCCGAACAGACACATCACCTTTGTAGTGCTTAGAAGGGGTGAAATTGATGTAACTTCGCGGAATATAAGTGCCAAAGGCATGATACAAGGCACCTAAATTGAAATGCGAGTGGAAAACTTGAAGAAAACGAAGAAAAAGAAATAACCAGTTTACACAGCGTTTTTAAAAGGTTGTAACGACAAAGAATTAGGTGAGAAATTAAGAATTGAGTACAGGCACCTCACCAAAAGAAAAAAAAATAGGGAGCTGGACAGCCCTCTTTTCTCTTTTCTTTTTTTCTTTTTTGTTTTTTATTTCTTGTTCTTTTCCCAACATTTTCTATTCATTTCTATTTATTTCTATTGTTCTTTCATTTTTTTTTCATTTCCCTCTCTTTATATTCCACGGTTGCCTGCTCTGTCAATTTTTGTACGCGGTTTGTGCTGTCCTGTTTCCCTAGCCATAGTAGTGTTGACCGCACTAGACATCACTACCGTGGCGTTCGAACAATAAGTGGAGGAAGGCTTGCTTTTAACGCGAGCGTGTGCTCGATAAGCCACAGCTGACCATGGCAAACTTGGTTTAGCTTGCGTTATGCTAAGTGACGAAGACAGCGCGCGGCCACATCATACGACAGTGCGAGAGCCTTAAGTGATTTGCGCTTAAAATGTGAGTAAGATTTGATAAAGCTCGGACGCTATAAGTCAGGTATTTGAAGAAAAATAAGCAGGGTGCGTTGATGCTCGTCGCGCTCAGAAATACACCCACTCACGAAGTGGCCGTCGTACATGCGGGAGAACTGCTATGATTGAGGGGGGGAGTTTAACGTCCCAAAACCAACATATCACCGTGAGAGACGCTGTAGTGGAGGGCTCCAGAAATATCGACCCCCCTGAAGTTCTTCAACGTGCACCCAAATCTGAGCACACGGGTCTAGAGCCTTTTCACCTCCATCGAAGATGCAGCCGCCGCAGCCGGGATTCCATCCTGTGACCCGCGGGTCTGTGGCTGAGTACCTTAGCCACTAGACCACCGTGGCAGCAAGGCACGAGAAAACTGCTCCGGTAAACTAGAGCAGCTATGTTGTGCTCAATAAGCGTTGCAACATACTCTAAAGGTCTCAACTGTGTATCTTCCAAGGGGCATAAGACTAACATATTATGTCTTCGGTGAATACATTCACGCGCTGAGACTGAAAAGAGCCTATCAGTTCCAGTAACACTGCTTCACGACGAGGAGGCAAGCCAAGATCTATGGGAAGACGTGTTTACAATATGTTTTGGTTTCTGCGGATGAGAAAAGTGTGAATAGGCCAACAGACTTTGCTGACAGATGTAAACCTCCTGGCTGGAAGCCGGAAAGATCTTCGAAAAAGAAGTGTTTGCGTTGCTGGTCCGAGAAACCCGCTCGAATCACGAGAAAAAAAAAAATAAGTTGTTCTCGTGAAGCGAAATAGGTACACATAAATTCCGCGCTAAATTAAACTCGACTACAGTACAAACCATGGAAGTGCGTAGCACGGGCACCCAGTGTTTCTGAATCGTACAGTTTGCGCTGGTCCGTTTGCCAAACCGTTGATGACGCCAATGTTTGAATTAAGTGTGTAGTAAGGCGCTAACGTGTGTATGTGTATATATCTTCTTTGGGAGGCTCACAAACTAAGTGTGTGACATGTGGGGTAGATTTCTGCAGCATTTCGTCGACTTTCTGCTTCTTATGGCACTTGCGATACGGATCATTCGCAGCAAGGTCCATCAAATTGTTTGCAGTGCCGGAGAAAAGCCGGTAATATAAGAGGAAACACTTGTATAGCGAGATGGTGGTGTCCTGTCTCGCACGGTTTCGGAATAAGCCGCAGGTTCACGAAATTGTTTTAGCGGTTTTATTGCAAATATTTTAGTTAGTTTCTGACTGTATCAGCTAAACATGGTAATTTGAAAGCTGGCTTGTTCATTATGGCCTGGTTTTGAGTAGTGCTAGCTTTGATGTAAGCCTGTGTGGACTACTTGGTTGTGAGCATGATCATGCCCCAGAGGAGTTATGAATGAATGACAAGCCTGCTTCATAAAAAACTACGCACTTATTACTATAGGTATTTAAGTTCGTGGTAATGTGTTTAGAAAAAAGTTGAATGAATTAAGACCTCCAAGAAATTTAATAACGAATCTCTCAATATATAGGTAGTCTTTCTTGCAAGTGGGGCGGTCTCCGATGGTACAACCTAATATCAGGTTTCAAGAACGGTTTCGTGGACATGTGTTACAGAGTGCCTAAAATGCTGACAAACGCTTGCTCTTTTTGAACTTTGGTGCGAAACGATAATTGACGTTGAACTTAAAATTTTATTCCCCTACAAGGCTACGTTAGGACGAAGACGACTAACAGCGTTTAAAATAGCTTGAGGCACCCTGGCACCTTAGTACGCAGGGTGTAAAAAAGCGCTGGTTAAGTAAGCACAGCCTACTCAAAGGAATATGTGTGAGCTTCAGAATATCTTTACCAAAAAAAAAAAGGTTTTAGCGGATGCATTAGAAAGAGGTAGTCTTCATACCCCATCTTTAAATAAACAGAAATCGCCGCTATTTTTGTGATATATTAGATGTGTTAGTATTCCGTTCCTTCACTATGCGGTTTAGATGTACAGGTTGTCGAGATTTAAACATTGGTATCCATCATTTGCTCTGCGTTTCAATATATACGACGCTTGAAAATAAACTACGTTTCTAGCAATTGTTTGGTATTCGCGTGTTTCATGGACCAAGGGAGCTCGAAGAAGTACACATCTTATGACTCTTCAGTTTCTTTGAACACTTATCTGAGTGAAACACAAAGTGACCTGGTATGGGCTATCTTTCAATAAAGCTTCCTTAATTTGTGAATTTTTTATGCTTTCTTGGCGTCTATTTGTTGAAATATTATGCATAATTTTTTGTTAGGATGGGTTTTGAACATTTAGTAAATTCGATAAATTGCGCAATAATCCAGCAAATGAATCAATTTATTTATCACAGCCGATTGACAGGCAATTAATTGTTGAAGCCAGAAGGTCCATGAAAACCAGCGAACAATATCACGCATCACGTACTGCCGATTTGGCTTAGCACGCCTAGGGCACTATATGTTTATACATCACTGAGCAATTGATTGATTGATTGATATGTGGGGTTTATCGTCCCAAAACCACCATGTGATTATGAGAGACGCCGTAGTGGAGGGCTCCGGAAATTTCGACCACCTGGGGTTCTTTAACGTGCACCCAAATCTGAGCACATGGACCTACAACATTTTCACCTCCATCATCACTGAGCAATGCTCACACAGTAAACAGCAACTGCATACTTGATTCCTCATTTCAAGTCAAGTCAAGTGAAGTCAAGTCAAATTTCATTTGTTATTTCTTATTCAGAAATCTTCTACGCGACTTCGTTATCTGACATAATTCTACAGAGTTTGTCAAAGGTTGATTATAATGATAGTGAAGCATGACTTTTAGAACACAAGGCCGCCGAAAAACAGGCCTTTGATGAAATACAGTTCCGTGCCTTCCTTCTTTTCTAGTCTACCACTTATGGTAGATAAAAGGCAGTATACGTTACACGCAAATGAAGGGCCGGACGTAGACTCATAAACAGTGTGAAATTAAGAAAGACAAAAAAAGAACGTAATTTAAATTGAAGAAATATAATGTTTCAGTGTCACCCAGTCATCGAGTATGGCTAATTAGACAGCCCTGAAAGGAGATGAGATACACCAATCCTGAAAAAAACAACAACCAGAAAACCTTCATTCTCATTCCTCTCGTCACACACACACACACACACACACACACACACACACACACACACACACACACACACACGCACACGCACACGCACACACACACACACACACACACACACACACACACACACACACACACACACACACACACACACACACACACACTTTAACAAGCTTTACCCGATGATCCAGGCAATCAGAGCGGAGTTGGTCCCCGAAGCTCCCCTATCCTCAGCAGTGCGTACATATATAGAGTGACAGCTTTGACAAAGACTGAGCTATTAATAATCTTCGAGGATGAGAGTGACACAGTATCGTTCACTCTTCACCCTCCCACACCCCAGCCGCCTTCGTTTCGACAGCTACCACCTCTTTAGAGCCGCGCCGCTTTAGCCTGTACCGCCTCTATACTAACGTGACACGCACTCACAGAGACTGCGATTACGGGAGACGCCCGCTCAGCTCCACCACAGCCTGCTGGGCAGCCTAATTACCAAACGGTGACGCACGCAACTCTAATTACGAGCCGATGGGGCTGGCCGGCCAAGCTCTAAACTCTCTTCTCCTGTAACGTTTCACAGCGTTTTGCGTTGCTTGCGTTTTACGCCTTGCGCCCTTCTTTGTTCATCTTAAGGAAGAGCGCTGCCGCAATTTGTCCTCGTAAATCGTCGGCGCTGAAGAGAGAAATATCGAGATTGACGCTCCTTAATTGCTGCTTCGTTTCAAGGAAGCAGTTCGTGCGTGTCAGTCCACGCATCAGTTATTCGTGCATGCTTTTTTGTCTTAATTTCCTCTACAGAGAAAGAACTGATATTTATATCTAATATTTGATCGTTCGATTACGTTAAAAGTGCCGTCGATGATCTCTACCATAACCTGTTTCTTTACTCGCTTCCACAGCAGTGTAAAGAAACGTCGTCACCGGATGTGGCCTTTTATTACCTTACTACTGTCCTTCCAATACATTTCCACTACACTTCTACCGTCCATCTAATATCCTTCTTATACGCCTCTACTATTCTTCTACAATCATTAGTGTACACTTTGAGTAACTTTCTACTATATAAGCTTTTCACTGCCCGTGATCTTGCAATTCTTCTACATATTTACTACCCTGCCTGTTTACTTAAGCCGGGATCGGAAAAGCAATAAAACGCGCTGCTAAATAGAACAAAGTGTATCCACTAATTTACTAGTGGTTACCTGTTACTACCGTTATGCTACTTCACTGCTGTTCTACTTAGAACTTCTACTTAACATCTGCGGCCATTTTGCCACATTTAAAACACACTTCTGCTAACCTTCTAGTAACCTTCTACTATCCTACTACCTTTCTACCACACCTGTAATATCCTGATACTGCCTTTGTACTTCTTCTGTAAGCGTGAGCGACATTTGCACTTTTTGTCATCGTGTCTCTCGCGCTTACAAAATATATGGATCAGTAACAACTAGCCCGAGCTAAGTGTCCTAAAGTCAAACCTCATACGACCTATTTTTTGGATCTGTACCACAGTTATATTAATCTGAACGCTTATTTATGTCGGGATAGAGAAAGGGTGGTAAAAACTCCGATAAATAGAAGAAAAACGTGTTTAAATTCATTCACCAGTTCAAATAATCTTCAACAGCTGAACAGAAAGATGTGCGCGTATGTATTGAAATTGTTGCCATGACTACGACAAGTGGCCCTCCCCGAAGAGCTCACTGTTCAGAACCCATTAGATACATGAGGACCAATCATGAGGATAAAGAAGGCCTCCGTGTCACGAGGGACTGCGGTCACCGTTTTCGTGAAGCAACAACAAACGACGTCGTATGTGCTTCTACCACTGTCTTATTCATCAAATCGATTCATCGATACGAGCATCGACTGTGCCACATCGATGCAATTTATGTCTACCCAAGTCGCTTCCATTAACCGATATCATTTACCGAAAGCTATAAATACTTATAGCGAATTCGCCACTAACTTTTCAGCCATACTACTTTGAAATTTAAACGGCTCGCGCCCGGCAGTGGCAATTACATTTCGATGGAGGCGAGATAGAAGAGGCACGTGTACTGTGTTAAAGAACACCAGACAGTAGAAATTATAGAGCCTTCCACTGTGGCGTCTCTCATATTGATGTCGTCATTTTGGGGCGTTCAACCCTAGATATCATCATTATTACTTTGAAACTGGCTACCATGCCATGCCGAAATGGTCTCTTACTACGCGTATTCCAATCAAACCTTCGTACTTGTTTGCATTCAGTATAATCATTTCATCGTCACAGTTATTTAAATCCTTGTTGTAAGCTAGGCATTATACAGTGTTCATGACTCGTTTTAATGCAGTGTCTAGTTTATTCGCACTCAGTTAGATTGTAGTTACTCAAATTACTCATTCTTTATCGCAAGTCCACTCTATATCGACTGTATACTATGTGACCGCCCTCCGTATCTCGGTAAACCTCGCTTCTAATAGTTTCATTAGGTATATTAAAATAACTCTCAACTTTGCGATGATATATCGATTGGAAAGAGAGGACTGACGTACTTCTGGCTCTGTCATGGTCAAAGCTGCGCACAAACGACGCCCATCATTAAAGAGGAACGATGCTATATATAAAACCACCAAAGCGCGGAGGCTCACACCGAATCGATTGTGTTGATATGTTCACTATGTGTGGCCTTAAAACTGTCGGTGTCGTTCGTGGGACAACTGCAGCAGCTTGTAATACGGAGCAGCTACCGTCGTAGCTTCTGGCGCTGTTAAGTTGTAGCCACTTAGAGTAACAAGTAGAAGGGTTGAACGCGTTGTAAGCGGCTGAGTGTCAGTAAAAGCGGCTGTACCAGTTGTGTGGTGATGTGGGAGGTTCGGGTGTAATTGCCCGAGGTTGCATTCAGGCCAAGCCGGAATTTGAATGCGCCACTTTTCGGTCTACCCGCCCACTCAACACGCAGCCGACCCGGCCCACTCCACGGGTCCGTTTCCCGAAACATAAAACCTTGCCTCCTCTCCCCCTTTCCTATCCATTCCATTTCTGCGCTCGTTAGACGCTTTGCTTCCCTCCCTCTCTTCACTGAGCTGCCATCACCTTTGAATGGCCTGGCCTGCGCACCGCTCCGTATGTATGCGTGACTAATAAGAATATACACGAAAGAGAAAAGGTCACACTTATAAGCATCCCATCGACCAGGCCTTGCTCCAAATGCGCCAATTTCCGCGGCGTCGATGTGGTAGCGAAACCCGTTCTCTGCAACCACTTCATAGCATTTCAACTTAAAGCCCCCTTCCCTCCAAAAAAAAAAAAATGCGTCATATATACTAAATATACCAACTCTTACTGTATATATTGCTACGGCATTCAGACTATTAGCATCATTGAGTGTTTCGTAGGGCTGCTTAATCTAAACAGGGTTTCACACAGAAATGTCCCCTCGACGTGTCAAATATGAGCAGCTGTCCGCAAACGCATCCAGTCGCACAACATAAACCCAAATGCGCTCAATATTACATCCAAACAAAAAAATGAATTGTTACCTTATTAAGTGCGAGGTCTAGTAAAAAAACAGCAAATTTTGCGTGAATAAACATTTAATTACAGAGCGATCCATCATTCATTTTCACACAGAGAGAACAAAATTAGAGGCTGAAAACGCGTACGCAATATGTTTTTGGGTTGTATTTGCTTAGAGCGAGGAAAGATAATACTTTTACTCTGTTTTTTGCAACCCGCTCCGTCGAACAGGCTGTTGGACCTCGTATTGCATTCGCTGAACTTGTCTGCATTGAAACACAGGCCACTAAGGCCGACGAGAGTAAAAGCGGTTTAGTCCTTCTAATGCGCATTGGGCATTGCAGTGTCTTGGTCAGTACTCCAATCTGCCGACAAAAGCAAGTGATGTCCACATATGTGAACGTTGCGTCTAAGCAATACTACGGCTGCCGGATAAAAGACAATGTTTTTTTTTTGTTTCATCTAGTGGCGCTGGTCGTCCATTTAGCAGAGGGAAAGCGGGCGCGAGTATTCGGCGCAACTCGAAGCACAGCGGTTTCAACGGGTGCGAGGAAGTTTGTGGGCATGGTGCACGGATCTTCCTTCATAAACAGTGTATGCATACAACAGCTTTGAAAGTGGCACGCTCAGTAACTAATTTCTACTCCGTGACAGTATATCTTGCAGTATACACCAACGCAAAGTGGCAATTGCCGTCATACATAGAAAAAAAAATACGAATGCACGGTAACTTATAAAAACAAATACCACCGTAAACTTTCCCAAAAATAATCGTAATAGTCCGCTAAGCATCGAGTGGTGTAGGTCAGCGATGCGCAGATTCATTCTTGAAGAAGAAGAAAAAAAAAAAAAACGTTAGGTCTGCGTAGAACGCGCAGCGCAGTCATAGGTAAATCCAGAAGAGCGACCTTTTCAGAGCCTTTTCTAAACTCTGTTTGGAATGCTACAAGCACACCGCTGGGTAAACACTACGACATAAGTAATCATAAATTTAGTGTAGTAGGCCAGCATTCACTAGGCTATCTTTGGTCATTCCTTAGAGAAGCGTGGTATCCCGCACACACTTGTTAGGAATTTTGTGCATTTTTTTAGGCAGTGGGGGATAGCGACAATGAAAAAAAAAAACAACTTCTGAAGTGGGTATGCGCCACAGTTGATAGGCGATCAAGAACAAGTTTTTCAATGGGTTGGAGCATTGGATGACCCATACTTTGCGCAATTCGCATTCTGTGACGCCTGGATGTTCCTTTGATGTTGTAAAACACATTATTACTCACATTAACGTGATTCTTTTTCCGACATCAAGCTTGCCTAAGGCCAATTTACAAACGACTTCCAAGCACTGGTGTGGCTCAGTGTAGAATACTGGGCTGGTACGCAGTAGACCCGAGCTGATTCTCATTGTGTCATTGATGTTTTTATTCACCTTTTTTTTTCATTAGATACTGGTTACGGACACCGGAGGTGGCGGCGGTGGACAACTATTGCGCCACGCGTGATCCGTGTTCTTATCTTATACGTTGCAGCTTGGGCTGTAAAAAGGATGCGCAGGTACTTTATTCCAGGAGTCTCTGGCTGTGTAAAGTCCTATTTAAAAACCTCCCGGAAGTCTCAACAACACACTGCGTCACGAGGGCACACAATTACCTCAGGACAAGGAAATATCTCTCTCTCGCACACGCACACACACACACACACACACACGCACACGCACACGCACGCACACGCACACGCACACGCACACACACACACACACACACACACACACACACACACACACACACACACACGCACACACACAGTAGATAGATAGAATTGGCAATCTTCACAACGCGGAAGTGCGACTGCCAGGAGACAGGCGTGGTTGCGACAGTGTGTCACAGTGTGTCGAGTTGCGCCTGCTCACCGATCGTATCGATCTTGTGCTCGCGGAACCAAATCTACACCACGGACTACCGCGTAGACTTCGAAGAAGGGTCCGGTTACGAGT